>NW_028248643.1:0-276219 GCF_964263255.1 Lissotriton vulgaris
GCATTTGGAGAAAATCAGTTTACCAGAGAGCGAGAGCTTTGGCAGATTCTGATGTGATTCACTCCTGCTGATCTTGGAGGTATGGGGTCCCCTATTCAAGCCTAAGAGATCTTCTATACTTTATAAAACATAGGGGTATATTATCAAGAACGCTGTTAAAAATTATCGCTGGTTTAGCAGCAGAAAACCACTGCTAAAGCGGCGATAATGAGCTTGATAATATGCCCTTGAGAATTCCAATAGAAGTCCATGTTCTTGTGTGAACATGGGCTTCTATTGGAATTCTCCAGGGCATATTATCAAGCCCATTATCACCGCTTTAGCTGCAGAGTTCTTCCGCTAAACCGGCAATTATTTTTAACACCGTTCTTGATAATATGCACCATAGTTCCTAGCTAGGGAGGGTAGTATACAAGGCACTATAGGACCTGTTTCCACTATTCATTATAATATGATTTCTCCTTTTGTGTTTTATGGAATTGTAACAATGCTGATCATATTATTTTTAATTATATGTCTGTTTATGTTAGCAAAAATACTACATCTTAAAGCACGTCAATAAAATAAATATTTTAAGCTTTATTGTGTCTCTTTTTTATCCATGTTGTGGACTGGTATGAGAATAACAAACAAAAGAGTGGTCTTGATTCCCTAACCTAAGTCGCATGTTCTGGGTTGTCTAATCATTGGTTACTTTGCTATAGGACGAAGAGCTAATATGACACTGATGCTAGTCGGTTAGGGGTTCTAGGTACTGAGGTGACTTTTTTGGTCCACCACAATTCACTGATGTCCTGTGTCTCTGTGCACAGTTCTGTGTGTGAGCAGAATCCCTGCAACACATGTTTCTGTCTTCTCTGACCCTGTGCCTCTCCCCCAGGATTTTCCAGTTGCTCTGTTGGAAGTTCGGGACTCCCATGCTAGATTGGTGTTTGCCTCCAGGACCAATGCTCTGCTTCCCCTCTTTTGTTCCCAGATTCCCGAGTTGGGGGGTAGAGGGGTGGAGGCCTTGTCTCTCCTGTGGCCCCCTTGGCTGCCGTATGCCTTCCCTCCTTTTCCTCTGATTACAGCCTTCTTGCTGAAGGTGCAGCAGGTGTGGGCCCAGGTGGTGGCTGACTTACCTTACTGGCCTAGGGGTCCTGGTTCCCGTTGTTGATGAGTCTGGTGGTGGGTCCCCCTTGGATTCTACCTCGCTGCCTGTCTCCCCCAAGGTCGACCTCTCCCTCCCTCCTGGTCCCTCTCACCGTGTCAGTCTGGAGGTTGAACGGCTGCCTCTTGGGGTCCAGGGTTTGCCTGACCACCTCATCACCGTGAAGCTGGCCTCCCATAGGAAGTCCACTTTGTCCTCCTACTCTAAACATTGGGCTTTCTTCTCCTCCTGGTGTTTTGGGCTTGATCTGTCTCCTACCTCTTGCCCTATCACATCTATCCTTCAGTTTTTCTGGATGGGTTTCAGAAGAACTATGCCTTGTCTACTCTGAAAGGTCAATGGCTTCCCAGGATCCGATTTCGCTCCAGTCTTCAGATGGGTTATTGGTTTCTCGGTTGTTCCGGAGTTTCTCTCTCTTCTCTCCTTCTGCTCATTCCTCCTTGGGATCCTTCTTTGGTCCTGAGTGCTCTCCAGTCCTCTCCCTTTGAGCCTTTGGAGTCGATGGACCTTAAATTCCTCTCTTTTAAAGTGGCCTTTCTGGTTGCTGTTACTACTGCTTGGTGGTTGGGTGACCTCACTGCCTTGCGTTGTTCTCCTCCCTTTTTACTTTTCTTGGATGATGCCGTGGTCCTCTCTTTGGATCCTGGGTTTGTTCGAAGATTCGTTCTCAGTTTAATTCTTCTCAGGAGTTCTTTCTGTCCTTTTCCTTCCTCTCCTGCTGAGCTGTTGCTGCACACTCTTGATGTGAAGCATGCGTTATATATCTATGTTGACCACTCTGCAGTGGTTCTTTCTTCTAACTCTCTCTTTGTGACCTTTGGTCTGGCTGGTCGGGGTAAGGCTGCTTCCCGTCAAACTCTGGATTGCTGGAGCAAAGCTGTTATTTCTCTGGCTTATAACGGCTCTGGTTTGCCTTGCCCTTCTGGGGTTCAGACCCATTCCACTAGGGGTGTTTCTGCTTCCTGGGCTGCTTTTCATGGGGTTTCACTTGATGAAATCTGTCGGACTTGGACTTGGGCTTCTGATTCTACTTTTGTGAAGCATTGTCGTCTGAATTGTGCTCTGTCTGACTGGACAAATTTTGGTTGTGGTGTGTTGCATGCTGAAGGGCATGTTCCCCCCCACCTGTGTATATATTAAAGTATTTTTCACTTGCTGCTCTCCACTTTTGTGTTCGGTCTGTGTTCTGTGTGTGGTGTGCCAAAGGCCTTCCTGTGTGGTTGCTTTGGTATGCCTCATTAGTGATGACTGGGTCAAGGACGAGGGACATAGAGGTATTGCTATGATTACTTACCCATAATCCCCATTACTCTTAGTTCTACCCGTCCTCGACCCAATCATACTGACCCACCCACCCTCCCTGTTCAGGCCTTTGTTGCTTGGTATGTCAGGAAGTGCTTTCTGTTGGCTATGTAATTATAGCTCTGGCAGGAGGGTGGGTGGAGTCTAAAAGTGTTTCCTGTTTTGTTTCCTGTCAGTGGAATATACCTCATTAGTGATGACTGGGTCGAGGACGAGTAGGATAAGAGTAATGGGGATTACCGGTAAGTAATCATAGCATTAAGGGGCAGATTTACAAGGAACAAACGCATCTCTATAGATGTGTCCATTTCCTTGCATCAACACAGAAAATATCCTTGTGCCACTATGGATGCACTTTATTTACAATACAGTGCTCCATGGCGCCAGGATTAACAGATGCGTCAGAAATTCTGATGCATCTGTTGGCGCAAACGTGACAAATTGCTGGAGCTGCTCATGAAAGTGACGCAACTACAGCAATGCGCTACAATAGATGGGTGAGTCCCATTCAAAAAGCCCTGCGTCATTCCTTACGCCTGGTCTGAGCAGGCGTAGGGATTTTGATGCAGTGAAGGCATAGAGTGACGCACTGAAATCTTGTAGATTTCACTGCAAAAGTTCTAAATGGCTTTTTTCATGGGAATGCCCACCCTGCATACATTATACCTGGTGCAGGTAAAATGTGACGCAGGGCGTTACAACGTGGTGCATCTCCCTAGATCTGCATTTATTTGTGCTTGGCTTACCGGCTACTTGTTACTTAGTTACACTAAACAGGATCATCTTTCAAACTTATTGGAGAGCTCCAAATGTTGAAACATTTAAAATGGCAACCTCTAATGTGTGCTGACAATAAAGACAGTGGGGCAGATTTACAAGAACTGACACATCTCTGCATTTTAGCAGAGATGCGTCAGTTCAATTGTGTCACGCAAAAAAAACCTTGCGCCACCATTGATGCTTTGCACTGTGGCACAAGGATTGACAGATGCATCACGCATCTGTTGGCGTAAAGGTAACGCATTAGGGGAGTCGTGTTGCAAGCACAACGCAACTCAAGCAATGCTCAGGAATGTCTATTCCTATTGTTTGGTACAAAAGGGGGTGGTGATGGACAGAGCATCTGAATCAATCAAACACTCACACCCAGTCAAATGATCTGGGTTTAATCCATCACCGTTCTTTAGCCCACTCTGCCACCCCAGTTCAGACATGGCTATATGCAAATCAGTCTGACCCTGTGCCTCATGGGAAGAGTCCAGCCCGAACTGCCAAGTCATGTCTTCCCTGGACCAGAAACAAGCTTCCGAGGACCGGTTTCTGGGAGGCTTGATTCCGGTCCAGGGAAGACATGGCTTGGCAGTTCGGGCGGGACTGTTCCCATGAGGCACAGGGTCAGACTGATTTGCATATAGCCATGTCTGAACTGGGGTGGCAGAGTGGGCTAAAGAACAGTGATGGATTAAACCCAGATCTTTTGACTGGGTGTGAGTGTTTGATTGATTCAGATGCTCTGTCCATCACCACCCCCTTTTGTACCGTATTCCTATTGTTCTGCATCACTCCTTACGCTTGCTTCAAGCAGGTGTAAGGTTTTGATGCAGTGGCATTGTAGAAGTGGCGCAGGGAAATCTTGTAGATTTCACTGTGTCACTTTTATGAGGCTTTCTTGTGTCGGAACGCCCACCCTGCATACATTATACCTGATGCAGGTATAATGTGGGGAAACACCCATTACATCGATGTCAATACATCGTGGTGCCATCGCACAGCGACTTTTACATCGCAGGATCGTTGGCATCGCATGCATTCACTACGCATGCGACAACGGCGCGATGCCATTAACATCGCATTTGATTACAACGCATGCGATGTTAATGGCAACGCCAAGAGAACTAAAAAGGCAAGCCTTTAGAGCCTGCAGCGGAAATAATTGTGCATGCTTACGCCTACGATGCCAAGAGAGCAAAAAAGGCAAGCCTTTAGATGTGCAAAGACAACGGAGAAAATGTGCAAAGACAACGAAAGCCTGCAGCAAGTACGATGAATTCTGCTTTGAAAAAATAAAAGGCAAGCTTTTACATGTGCAAAGACAACGATAACTCGCTTGCAGCTGGAAAGGGGTGCGAGCAAATGTGCAAAGACAACAGAGAGCCTGCAGCAAGTACGATGAAATAACTAAATTAATGGCAACTAATTGTACGTTTTTTGCTTTGGACAAGCACGATGGAATAACTCGCTTGCAACTGGAAAGGGTTGCAGGGCTGGTGATGTGTGGGTGATGGATGTATGGGCGCATGGATGCATGATGTGTGGGTGGTGGATGTATGGGGGGATGGGTGCATGATGTGTGGGTGGCTGGATGGATGGATGCATGATGGATGGATGAATGGATGGGTGGATGGATGGGTGCATGATGGATGGATGGATGGATGCATGATGGATGGATGGATGCATGATGGATGGATGGATGGATGGATGCATGATGGATGGATAGATGGATGGATGGATTGATGGATGGATGGGTGGATGGATGCATGATGGATGGATGGATGCATGATGGATGGATGGATGGGTGGATGGATGCATGATGGATGGGTGGATGGATGCATGATGGATGGGTGGATGGATGCATGATGGATGGGTGGATGGATGGATGGATGGATGGATGCATGATGGATGGATGAATGGATGGGTGGATGGATGGGTGCATGATGGATGGATGGATGCACGATGGATGGGTGGATGGATTGATGCATGATGGCTTGATGAGTGGATGGATGGGTAGATGGATGCATGATGGATGGATGGATGGATGCATGATGGATGGATGGATGGGTGGATGGATGCATGATGGATGGATGGGTGGATGGATGGGTGGATGGATGCATGATGGATGGGTGGATGGATGCATGATGGATGGGTGGATGGATGGATGCATGATGGATTGATGGGTGGATGGATGCGTAGATGGATGCATGATGGATGGATGGATGCATGATGGATGGCTGGATGCATGATGGATGGATCGATGGATGGATGGATGCATGATGGATGGATAGATGGATGGATGGGTGGATGGATGGATGGATGCATGCATGATGGATGCATGATGGATGGATGGATGGGTGGATGGATGCATGATGGATGGATGGGTGGATGGATGCATGATGGATGGGTGGATGGGTGGATGGATGCATGATGGATGGGTGGATGGATGCATGATGGATGGGTGGATGGATGGATGCATGATGGATTGATGGGTGGATGGATGCGTAGATGGATGCATGATGGATGGATGGATGCATGATGGATGGATGGATGCATGATGGATGGATGGATGGATGAATGGATGGATGGATGCATGATGGATGGATGGATGGATGGATGGATGGATGGATGGGTGGATGGATGCATGATGGATGAGTGGATGGATGCATGATGGATGGGTGGATGGATGGATGCATGATGGATTGATGGGTGGATGGATGGGTAGATGGATGCATGATGGATGGATGAATGGATGAATGGATGGATGCATGATGGATGGGTGGATGGGTGGATGGATGCATGATGGATGGATGGATGGATGGATGCATGATGGATGGATGGATGGATGCATGATGGATGGATGCATGATGGATGGATGGATGGATGGATGGATGGATGGATGCATGATGCATGATGGATGGATGGATGGATGGATGGATGGATGGATGGATGGATGGGTGGATGGATGCATGATGGATGGATGGATGGATGGATGGATGGATGGATGGATGGATGGATGGATGGATGGATGCATGATGGATGGTCTCTGGGGAGGGTGTTTTAAAGTGCTCACACTATAGAGTAGATACACCCTTAATCACTAATAATTTATTATAGAAAAAACATTTGTGAGGACAGAGGTTGTACTAGAACTAGTGTAAAGGACTATGTAGAACACATAGAAGAGGAAATAATACCCCAGGAGTTTTTTCAAAGAAAATAAACTAACATTGTATGGTTCGAAAAATCAATGCTTGCATTCAACTTTGTATAATGGACGCTGCAGTGAGTTCCAGACCCTTGCATCACCTGTGCTCTGTGTTCTGCAATCTATGGGGACCCCGTTTAACAGTCCGCTGCACATGTGAGCTGACCATCGGCGCCATATTTGTGAGTCTGTAAGTATTTTGGTGCAATTTAAACAACAATACAAATGATACGCGCCCACAGCTGTGTGGGTAAGGAGAAAGGTTGAGGGCACACCTGCCTAGGACACCTACAGGTGTGGCCCACAGTCTTCCAGCTTGTCCACAGGTCGCCCACCAGCCACCTTTCCTACAACCTTCCGCCACTACAGAGAGTTTGTCCTCAATAAGAACAGAAACACAAGCCAGTTGTTGTTCCCTGGTCAGGCGTGATTTGCAGCAGTAAAAATCTGCCTGTTTCTTGCCTGCACAGTGCAGAGAGAGGTCTGCGTTGCTGCCCCCAGGGACCTGCAATGTCCATATCTGGTTAAATGGCTTAAAAGCTTATCCGGATTTCAAACAAGCCTAGGATGCAGCTTGCTCTCGCTTGTCATGCTTACAAGCCGCAGCCAGGTACATGTGTGGGAGGCTGTTTCCGTATTGATACTGTTGGCACAGCACTGGAGAGCACGCACGGGGGGGTGCTGTTGATTATTTACACGTTTCGCATACACACCCCACATGCCTTAACAGGTGCCTTAAATTTAATCTGCCCATTTCCTGTTTTAAATCCAACGTTTATTGGTCTGAATAACGTTGAATCAGGAAAGCTGTAGCTGCTAACTATGGGGTTTATTTGTGCCCTTCAATGCGTGAACCTGCTTTATTTTGATCGGTAAGTGGTTCGTGTTGAAATTTTACTTTTGGTGGCAATGCTCCTGCCACAAAAAGTTAAATATCAACACGAAGCACTAACAGATCGAAATAAAGCAGGTGCACGCGTTTAAACGTGTGGTAGGGCACAAAAATCGTGTTGTCATGTTGCGCGATGTAAAGTCTGCGATGTGACACGCTATCCAATTAAAAGGCCGCATTAGCGTTGCAACAACGTGCGATGAAAACATTGCCGCTGTGATCGCCATTGCGATGTAACTGCCTCGCTGTAAAACCGTGCGAAAAAAATGTTAGCGATGGATCGTCATACAACCATAATGTGACGCAGGACTTTACAAGGTGACGCATCTCCCTAGATGCGTCACCATGTAAATGTGTGGCAACGTACTGCATTGTTTACAACGCCGCTGCGTCACAAAAGTGCGCAACGGCGGCGTAAAAGTGTCAGAAGGGCCTTAGAAATCTACCCCTCTATGTAAACACATGTTCTGACTTTGGTGAATCAGACTGTGTGCACCCCATGTCTTTGGAAAAGTCCACAGGTCCAGCAGTAATTTTGCTGTAATTATGTACTCGGGATTACCGATAATAACTTGAGTATCAGTATTTCTGCTACTGTATTACTGTATGATTAGAAATGATCCAATGCAGGGCTTCTACGCAATGGGGAATAACATGCAGAAATTGGTGTTATAACAGGATTGGAGGAGCGCACAATATGAACATAGCAGATGCAATCTTTGGCCAGACCTGGTTAGAAGCATTGACCCCAGCGTGTCTGAGAAGAGCTGAGATGAAGGAATGGGACTTCTGCTGGTTGACAGTCTCCCTACCTGAGCTGGCTGTAAGTTCAGGAAGACTTTGGCACTCTACAGTTGTGAATTGAGAGGAAGGTCTACTCAAGATTTTAAGTGGAATGGAAAAACTGGGGGGAGTCTCTCAAAGGGGCATGGATGATGTAATTAATGCTTGGCTTTAAAACTCCTAAACTTAAAGTCTGTACTGGACATAGTGTGCTAACCGCCTAGTATTTTTCTGCTTCGGTCTTTGCATCAAGATATATGCTACAGCAAGTAACATTATACCTACAACAAGCCAGGACCATTGGCTTTGTCAATGGTTGTTAGTTGTGTAAGATAAATAAGCAACATCCTTGGCTTTGTTGTATAGAATATTGAAAATTATTCAGTTCTGACCTGATGAGACTGTGAATTTACATCAAAGGTAGTGAAGAGTGGCACTGTTGCAGCCAGGGTGAGGGCAAAAATGGAGAGCCTGAAACGGACCCGTCTCAGCACATGCTTTTTCGAACTGCCAGTGCTGAGCATCAGCAGGACCAGGCCCACTCAAAGCCCTGGGTCTACCTGCCTATTAAAGTCTCTGGACAGTGTCAGGTGGAAGGAGTGTCCTATCCCTCCCTATCGCTTAGTAGAGTCCATCTGCATGCACTCACCTGCCCAGAAAAATGAGGTCCCTCAGCGGGTCCTTGGTTGTGTAGAACCTTGTGTGCATGAATCAGTAGCTTGAATTAGCGTCTATTCTGTATTGCGAGCCGGTGGAGTCACCTGAGGGAGTGTGTGATATGGGTACTTTGGGGATGTTCGAGGATGAGTTTGGCTGCGGCGTTCTGTATGATATGATGTCTGTGTAGGAGGTCTATAGCAATTCCTACTTAGAGAGTGTTGCTCTAGTCCAGTTGGCTGGTGATGAGGGCCTTTGTCACGATGCGTCTTGAGTGCAGAGGTTGCCACTTTAAGAGTGCAAAAACCACAGTTGATGGACAGAATGCAGAACAATGTCATACATTCACCCCAGTACAGAGATCTGGGCCTATATCCATCCTTTATTTGCACTCCACACCACACCAGTTCAGACATGGCCATATGCAAATCAGTCTGACCCTGTGCCTCATGGGAACAGTACAGCCCGAACTGCCAAGCCATGCCTTCCCTGGACCGGAAACAAGCTTCCGAGGCCCGGTTTCTGGCATTCCAGCCGTCTTCAGCCCGGCTTGCTTGAATCCAGTGGTGTGGAGAGCATGGGACTCACGTCTGAGCATACCCATCCCACTCGGGGTGACAAATGCAAAAACCACAGTTGATGGACAGAATGCAAAACAATGTCATAGATTCACCCCAGTACAGAGATCTGGGCCTAAATCCATCCTTAATTTGCACTCCACACCACCCCTGTTCAGACAAGGCCATATGCAAATCAGTCTGACCCTGTGCCTCATGGGAACAGTCCAGCCCGAACTGCCAAGCCATGCCTTCCCTGGACCGGAAACAAGATTCCGAGGACCGGTTTCTGGCATTACAGCCATCTTCAGCCCGGCTTGCTTGAATCCAGTGGTGTGAAGAGCATGGGACTCACGTCTGAGCATACCCATCCCACTCGTGGTGACAAATGCAAAAACCACAGTTGATGGACAGAATGCAGAACAATGTCATACATTCACCCCAGTACAGAGATCTGGGCCTAAATCCATCCTTTATTTGCACTCCACACCACCCCAGTTCAGACATGGCCATATGCAAATCAGTATGACCCTGTGCCTCATTGGAACAGTCCAGCCCGAACTGCCAAGCCATGTCTTTCCTGGACCGGAATCAAGCATCCTAGGACCGGTTTCCGGCTATCAGCCGTCTTCAGCCAGGATAGCTTGACTCCAGTGGTGTGGAGAGCATGGGACTCACGTCTGAGCATGTCTGAGCCTTTGCAGTAAATCAAATCATTGAGAACTCTTGGCTTTCAAGTGTATCCTTGAAGACATCTAATTCAGCTCCTGCTGGAGGCACCTGGTCCTTCTGTGAAGATCATAAGTTTTTTTCAAGGTTTAATTTAATGACAAAGACTTGCAGTAACAATCTGAAACATCTCCATTACCTAACATTGGTCATAAACACCAAAGATAATTGTACTTGGTGTTTGGGCAAGATGTTAAAAAAAGAATCATGATACAAAAACATAATTGTAAGAATACCGTGATGTTGAAAATATCATGGACATAAACACCGAAGAAAGTTTATAATTTTTAGTTTTGTTTTTGTTAATTTTTTTCAATGTTAAACATTTAATTAAAGTTACACGTTTTAAGTTTTCTTAACATATTTTTAAAATAGCTATTATGTATTTAATTTCATACTTTGTTACATTATCTTATGTATATTTTGTGTTAATGATGACTAAAAGGGAAATATTTAAAAAATGAATTAATGTATTTTAATATTTAGTAAAGCCGGTATTTTAAATCAAAATGTATTTGAATGTATTTTAACCAACATTTTTTATTTAATGATATTTCTTTTATTAGTAAACCAAATGTGCATTCATTATATTGTTTGGTTATAATTGAATTTTATGTATTACATTTTTTTGTTTTTTATTTTAAAGAAAGTGATTACTAATATGTTTAATTAGTGGGATGTTGGGTTTCTGGGGGATAGGGTGGGGAGATTTGAGAAATGTTTATCATTAGACATATATTATTTAATGGTGTACATTTTAAGTAATATATTAGTATTTGAAAAATGTTTGCATTCTTAAATATGGCATTTTATTAATTTGTAAAATTGTTATAATTGTATATTAGTTATTTAATAGTTTTGAATTAATACGTTCATTTTATTTTTATTTATGTATTTAAAATATGCTTTAATTTTGAGCATGTGTTGTTGTATACATATATTGAGTCAATTTTTATTTAACCTATGGTTTTTTAATATATATATATTTTTTTAAAAGATACATTTTTTAGTTCATAAACCATAAACAAAATTTAGAAGATATTAGTTCATAATTTCTGATATGTTTATACTCTTATTAAAATGTTGCAGCAAATTTAAATGTTGTTGTTGTAAATATTTACCCTAGTATTTAATTATTTAGTTTTTAAAATGTAATTACATAATTTTGTGAATTGGTAGTTTCTATTTGTTTTAAAGTTAATTTTTTATTTGTAATTGTTTTAATTTTTTGTAGTTTTGATGTGTACTGTTATTTATTTGTTCTTATTTACTGCTTTTTATGATTTTGAAAAATAATTTATTGCCTCGTAGGAATATACAATTTACTCCAATAGTGTCCACCACCTTCCCAAAAATAGTTTACTTTGGAGGAGCAATAGTATATTTGATTGCTTTAGTGTTCAACACCTTCCCCAACATAGTTTACATTGCTGTGAGAGTAGTAAGCATGGGTGAATTTTGCGAATCTGGCGTTCGCAAATTTGCGTATTTGTGAACTCGCAATCCGCAAAATCCGCGAATTCTCGCGAATTTGCGGATTTTTATTTTTGTGTTCGCAAGGGTTTCTGCCAGTTCGCGAGGGTTTTGTACCAGTTCGCAATTGCGCACTTACTTGTCGGCTCGCAACGGTCGCGACTATGTTGTTTCTACGTCTGGTTCATCATCACAGGTTATAAGTATACACAATGTTATATAATTTGCACTCCTATCTTTTTCACTTTAAACAAAATATTTTACAATTACAACTGGTGCAAACCCATATCTTGACTAGCTCCAGTCAAGTTAATATAAATGAAAAAACCACAGAAACCTGGGTTATGGGGAGCACTATTCACTCTCTCACTATTACGTGATACACTTCTTTCTAGTTTTCATGCATATTTTCAATCCAAACGAAACAAGAACATTTTTTCCAAATTAATTGTTCACCAAAAATTCAACACATGAAATGTTTTTCATAGCATTATACGGTCTTTGTAGTCAGACTGAAAGCTTTAACAAAAATCCAAAAATATATCATAAAACGGTGTTTGAATTTTCCTTCTTCAAAACTGTTTTTATTCTTCTTTTTCCATCATTCAATGCGATTGTTTAAATTCTTCAAACAACTCTCCATGATTCAACATATGAAGACATATCCCAATGAATTTTGGTATGCACCTTCGTCAGGGGTGTTCTACAAGTAACATAAAATTCTATCACATATCAGACAAAGTCATACATTTTTCACAATTACTAATCATAAAATACATTATGAAATATTCGATCTATTTTAACAGAAAACAGAGGATCTCCGTGTGGGTTGTCACATTTCATGTGAAATCAATAATCATGCTCACAAAAGTTCACCTATAACCTTAAAAACCAAACCGATAATACTGGGACCAGCCAAAATTAAACGACACCTGGTGATGACAATGTCTAAAACAAACTACCCCCAAAAACCAAACCGCATCTCTCTCCAAGTGTTTAAAACGTGCCTTAGATGTATTAACACTCCTACCTTCAGTACCAACAATCGAGCCGGATAAGCGTTTTGCTTCAAAAAATATATAAATAATCCGTGCCTTTATTCTGTAAGAAACAATAACTGAAATCATGCTTTGCTAAATAGGTTAAGTCTTAACTGATTAAATCGTATGTCCATAGTGCCAGTACTCACTCATTTGTCCGTGTGCTGCTGACGATTTCCTTAACACTAATGCGGTCGAATATTTCCCTTTCGTCTGGAATGTAACAATAAAGTCGCTGTGAGACTTTTGTAACTCGTTTGCCAATGAAACTAAAAATGTAATATTCTACCGTTCTGCAGTATCATACCTTACCTATATCTTCGTGCCTTGCTACGCAACGTTAATCCCTCGCTCTCTCGGTGATTCTACACATTGTCGAGATGCCGGTATTAGGCGTCTGACGTCAACCTCAATGTAAAAAAGAAAATGGACTAGAAGCCTGCCCGTACTTATCCAAAATGGCGACTGTTTACACTCGCCTAGGTACAATCCGAGTCAAAATAAAAAATAAAATAAAATTACCCTTTCCCACCCCATTGAATCTGAAAAACGAAACTGTAAATGCACCATTATCTATATAAAAAAATATATAATGAAAATAAAGTGATACCATGTGTGTGAAATACTTTGTAAAAAGATGCCCATACATAATACACCTAAGCATGGGCGGAAAATCCGTTTCGCTCGCGGATTTTGCGGATTTTTGGGAAATTCGCAATCCGCGAGATTTGCGAATTTCCCGCAAAATCCGCAAATTCGCACGCAGCGGATTTTTTTTGCGGCACGCGGCGTTGGTGATACAATTTTTGCGGCGCGCGGCGTTTATCATCGTTTGCCGGGTTGTTTTTCTCGATAGTTTGCGAGTGCTGCGCCATTTTGGATCTTGCTGTGTGATCCCGCGGGAATTGGCGAGCGCGCAACGTCATCGCGGATTGCCAGCGAGAGTTTGTCAACGCGAGTACGGCGAGATCACGTCTCGCGGTACTTCGCAATTGCGAGATTTGAGATGCGGCGAGCGAAAATATAAAATTTGCAATTCTGCACAAGAAATCCACCAGCAAGCAGCATAAACCTTCTAGAAATGATGATTTTTATCTGAATAACTCCTTAGGTTGACATTTGCCTGCACTTTTTTAGCGAGGAGTCCATTTTGGGGAGGGGGGGAGGGGGGTGGGAGGAAGGAAGTGCCCCACAGTCTTCAACTTCCTGTTCCTGTTCAGCAGGCTCCTCCCAGTGCTTTGTCCATCTCCTGGTCACTTTTCATTTGGATCTGGAGCTGGAAGGATTACTTTTTGTGGATGCTGCTGGATATTTGGATTTGAGGCCTTTTTGACTTTCTTTGGATCACTGTTGGATTAGAAATTTTATAAGTATGTTTGTTTGGGGCATTACAGTTGCTGCAACTAAAATTTTGGAATTTTCGATTTTTGGGCTGTTTTGGGGCCTTTTGCCCAGGGGTACTCAGTGGTGGGTGGACTGAGTCTTTTTGTGGGTTGTCTTGAACTTAAACATCATGGAGGCCATGGATGGATTGGGATTGTGCTGATTTTTCAGTGATTTTCGTTTTTTGGGGCTGTACTTGTGGCCTTTTCACCAGGGGTATTTGAGTCTAGCATGGGCCTAGTCTTTCTGTGGGTTGTCTTGAATTTAAACATCATGGAGGCCATGGATGGAATGGGATTGTGCTGATTTTTCAGTGATTTTCGTTTTTTGGGCCTGTACTTGTGGCCTTTTCACCAGGGGTATTTGAGTCTAGCATGGGCCTAGTCTTTCTGTGGGCTGTCTTGAACTTAAACATCATGGAGGCCATGGATGGAATGGGATTGTGCTGATTTTGCAGTGTTTTTCGATTTTTGGGGGTGTTCATGGGGAGGGACAGGCCATGTGGCTGGTGGCCATTTTGAGTGCAGCTACAGGCACTGGCCATGTGCTGGCAGGCAAGTGGCCATTTTGAATGCAGGCTTTGTTGTTAGGCCTGCAACCATTTTGCCTACTTTTCAACCTTTATTTATGCCCAGGGGTAGTGAGTCTTGCATGGGCCTAGTCTTTCTGTGGGTTGTCTTGAATTTAAACATCATGGAGGCCATGGATGGAATGGGATTGTGCTGATTTTTCAGTGATTTTCGTTTTTTGGGCCTGTACTTGTGGCCTTTTCACCAGGGGTATTTGAGTCTAGCATGGGCCTAGTCTTTCTGTGGGATGTCTTGAATTTAAACATCATTGAGGCCATGGATGGAATGGGATGGTGCTGATTTTGCAGTGTTTTTCGATTTTTGGGGGTGTTCATGGGGAGAGACAGGCCATGTGGCTGGTGGCCATTTTGAGTGCAGCTACAGGCACTGGCCATGTGCTGGCAGGCAAGTGGCCATTTTGAATGCAGGCTTTGTTGTTAGGCCTGCAACCATTTTGCCTACTTTTCAACCTTTATTTATGCCCAGGGGTAGTGACTCTTGCATGGGCCTAGTCTTTCTGTGGGTTGTCTTGAATTTAAACCTCATGGAGGCCATGGATGGAATGGGATTGTGCTGATTTTTCAGTGATTTTCGTTTTTTGGGCCTGTACTTGTGGCCTTTTCACCAGGGGTATTTGAGTCTAGCATGGGCCTAGTCTTTCTGTGGGCTGTCTTGAATTTAAATATCATTGAGGCCATGGATGGAATGGGATTGTGCTGATTTTGCAGTGTTTTTCGATTTTTGGGGGTGTTCATGGGGAGGGACAGGCCATGTGGCTGGTGTCCATTTTGAGTGCAGCTACAGGCACTGGCCATGTGCTGGCAGGCAAGTGGCCATTTTGAATGCAGGCTTTGTTGTTAGGCCTGCAACCATTTTGCCTACTTTTCAACCTTTATTTATGCCCAGGGGTAGTGAGTCTTGCATGGGCCTAGTCTTTCTGTGGGTTGTCTTGAATTTAAACATCATGGAGGCCATGGATGGAATGGGATTGTGCTGATTTTTCAGTGATTTTCGTTTTTTGGGCCTGTACTTGTGGCCTTTTCACCAGGGGTATTTGAGTCTAGCATGGGCCTAGTCTTTCTGTGGGCTGTCTTGAACTTAAACATCATGGAGGCCATGGATGGAATGGGATTGTGCTGATTTTGCAGTGTTTTTCGATTTTTGGGGGTGTGCATGGGGAGGGACAGGCCATGTGGCTGGTGGCCATTTTGAGTGCAGCTACAGGCACTGGCCATGTGCTGGCAGGCAAGTGGCCATTTTGAATGCAGGCTTTGTTGTTAGGCCTGCAACCATTATGCCTACTTTTCAACCTTTATTTATGCCCAGGGGTAGTGAGTCTTGCATGGGCCTAGTCTTTCTGTGGGTTGTCTTGAATTTAAACATCATGGAGGGCATGGATGGATTGGGATTGTGCTGATTTTGCAGTGTTTTTCGATTTTTGTGGGTGTTCATGGGGAGGGACAGGCCATGTGGCCGGTGGCCATTTTGAGTGCAGCTACAGGCACTGGCCATGTGCTGGGAGGCAAGTGGCCATTTTGAATGCAGGCTTTGTTGTTAGGCCTCCAACCATTTTGCCTACTTTTCAACCTTTATTTATGCCCAGGGGTAGTGAGTCTTGCATGGGCCTAGTCTTTCTGTGGGTTGTCTTGAACTTAAACATCATGGAGGGCATGGATGGAATGGGATTGTGCTGATTTTGCAGTGTTTTTCGATTTTTGGGGGTGTTCATGGGGAGGGACAGGCCATGTGGCTGGTGGCCATTTTGAGTGCAGCTACGGGCACTGGCCATGTGCTGGCAGGCAAGTGGCCATTTTGAATGCAGGCTTTGTTGTTAGGCCTGCAACAATTTTGCCTACTTTTCAACCTTTATTTATGCCCAGGGGTAGTGAGTCTTGCATGGGCCTAGTCTTTCTGTGGGTTGTCTTGAACTTAAACATCATGGAGGGCATGGATGGAATGGGATTGTGCTGATTTTGCAGTGTTTTTCGATTTTTGGGGGTGTTCATGGGGAGGGACAGGCCATGTGGCTGGTGGCCATTTTGAGTGCAGCTACAGGCACTGGCCATGTGCTGGCAGGCAAGTGGCCATTTTGAATGCAGGCTTTGTTGTTAGGCCTCCAACCATTTTGCCTACTTTTCAACCTTTATTTATGCCCAGGGGTAGTGAGTCTTGCATGGGCCTAGTCTTTCTGTGGGTTGTCTTGAACTTAAACATCATGGAGGGCATGGATGGAATGGGATTGTGCTGATTTTGCAGTGTTTTTCGATTTTTGGGGGTGTTCATGGGGAGGGACAGGCCATGTGGCTGGTGGCCATTTTGAGTGCAGCTACAGGCACTGGCCATGTGCTGGCAGGCAAGTGGTCATTTTGAATGCAGGCTTTGTTGTTAGGCCTCCAACCATTTTGCCTACTTTTCAACCTTTATTTATGCCCAGGGGTAGTGAGTCTTGCATGGGCCTAGTCTTTCTGTGGGTTGTCTTGAACTTAAACATCATGGAGGGCATGGATGGAATGGGATTGTGCTGATTTTGCAGTGTTTTTCGATTTTTGGGGGTGTGCATGGGGAGGGACAGGCCATGTGGCTGGTGGCCATTTTGAGTGCAGCTACAGGCACTGGCCATGTGCTGGCAGGCAAGTGGCCATTTTGAATGCAGGCTTTGTTGTTAGGCCTGCAACCATTTTGCCTACTTTTCAACCTTTATTTATGCCCAGGGGTAGTGAGTCTTGCATGGGCCTAGTCTTTCTGTGGGTTGTCTTGAATTTAAACATTATGGAGGGCATGGATGGATTGGAATTGTGCTGATTTTGCAGTGTTTTTCGATTTTTTTGTGCTGTATAACTGAACTGATGTTCCTCTGTCTTCCATTTTTTTTAGGTGCACAAGACTTAAGAGAACCACCAGTGCCAGGAAGAAGTCCTGCAGCGGTGTGTGTGTGCAGCATAACGTCACGCGACGTCACGTCTGGCCTCAGACAACTCTACAATTCGTGCAACTGCGGCCCGCTGTCTGACCTGCTCTGAAGAAGATGGCCCCAAAAAAAGGTCTCCGTAGCTCCTCTAGCAAGAAAGTTGCTAGTAAGGAGCAGAAGAAGCAAGTTACCAAGGAGGCTGGTGTGCCACCCGCCACGTTTTTTGGGAGAAAAAAAAAAAGTACGCCTGCAGCAGCAGGATCTGCTGGGGACCAAGCTGGGAGCAGCACCCCTGCTCCATTGGGTTCAGTGCCTCCACCACCACGCCAACTTAAGTCAAAGCCCTTGAGTGCTTCAGAGGCAGTCAGTGTACTTCTCCAATCACCATCGACCAGTGATGTTGGCTCATCGCAAGAAAGTAGCAGCAATGTCCCTGAATCAACACAGGTTGTTGTAACTCATCTGACAAGTGTTGAACAACCACAGCCACAACAACAACACCATGTGCAAGTACACGCCCAAGTACATGTGGAAGGAGAGGCAGCAAAAGGAGATGCGCAAGCAAAGGTGCATGGAGGTTCACAAGTGCCCACAATAGTTGTTCCTCCCGAAGTAGGGGCACATCAGGAAATCGACAATGAAGCCGAGGTATCATTGGAAGCCACTCCTCCTGATGATCATTCATTGTCTTCCACATCCCTAGCAAGGAAAAGATCAAGGGGGGTGTCTACATCTTCTTCAAGCCCACCTCGTTCTGATGCAAGTGATCTGTCTTGGGAACCACAACTGCGGTCTGACAGTGAGGCACACCATGATCTGACACAGGTACCTAAGCGTAAAAGGAAGGTCGTCCAAAAACTCATACCTATGGAGTGTGATGAGGCTCAACAAGAAGTGACAGATACTGCTGGTGATGAAGCCTCTCACGATGACGACGAGCCAGTCATCACAAAGGCCACTGCAGCCCCACCGGGCATGCAGCAAAGAGACATTTTGACCCTATCCCGAGAAGCTGCTGAGCGTGATGATGATGTCGGCGAGGAGGCAATGGAAATGGAATCATTAGATTTGGAGTTAAGTAGTACACCAAAACCTACCGCTTCCATATTTCTTCCTCGCAAGAAGGTACCCACCTCGTCCTCGACCTCAATTCGTGGTGGTGAAAGTGCAAAACGTACTGAAGTTCGGCAATCCACATCCTCCACTTCATCTGGCATTAGCAGCAGGACCACCACCACCAGTATCGCCGCCTCCTCCGGCCCCCAAAGACATTTCAAGTCTGCAGTTTGGGACTTCTTTAGTGTTTGCCCAAAAAATGAAACCGTAGCCATTTGTAGCATGTGTAAGCTTCAAGTTAGTCGTGGTAAGTTGGGTTCCAACTATGGTACCGGAGGCCAGAGAGGTCATCTTGAAAAAAAGCACGCTGTCAAATGGTTTGCGCACCTACAGGCGATCGAGGAAGCCGGAATTGCACGTAATGCTGTTTCATCTGATAATGACGAGGAGGAAGAAGACTATTCAAACACTTCACTTACACCCAGTACCCCTGTCAGCAGCACACCCCATGTGAGCCACACTAAGAGTGTGGGAGAGAGTGAGACATCAATGCGGAAAAGTTCATCAGCGAGCGTAACTGGGTCGAAGATATCATCATCATCCCGTAAATCCTTGGTCCAGGGCAACATTAAAAAGATGTTGTTTACAGAAGCGCAATATGAACGCAACCACCCAATGACGCGTCTGTATAACACTAAGCTGGCTAAAATGCTAGCTCTGGACCTTCTCCCTTTTTCTTTTGTAGAAGGGGTTGGTTTTCTAGAATTAGTGGCAGCGCTCTGCCCTAAATGGAAGGTTCCTAGCCGGTTCTATTTTGCCCGAGTTGCGGTTCCAGCACTACATGAAGATGTTCTGAAGGAGATTGGGGCAGCTTTGCAGAAGAGTGCTGTTCACACTATACATCTGACAACAGACATGTGGACCAGTGGCGCAGGCGCTGATTACATGTGCATCACTGCACACTGGGTCTCTTTTTCAGGGGCTAAAGCAAAGCTAAACACAGGTGTTGACACGAACATTGTTTTTAAAGCTGCTCGGAAACATGCAACACTAGCCATGTTTGGTTTGGAGAAACGTCACACAGCAGAAAACATTTTGGATGTCTTTAACACAAAGGTCCTTAACTGGCTGTCCCCACTAAAACGCCGGGTTGGTTATGTTTCCACGGACAATGGCGCCAATATAGTTAAGGCCATGAGGGACGGTTACTATTTCAGAGTGCCGTGTTTGGCGCACTGTATAAACCTGGTTGTCCAAAAATTCTTGGCTAATAAAGCCAGTGCAGCGTACAGTGTATTGGACACCTGCCGAAAAATGTGCAAGCATTTCAGCCATTCTTTTAAGGCCCGGAAGCAGCTGAGGACCCTGCTATATCAACGTAAAATGCCAGTGAAAGCACTCATCCAGGAGGTGGTAACACGTTGGAACTCAACCTTCTACATGCTTGAGCGTCTGTATGAGCAGTATACGGAACTCGATCAATATTTCCTTACAGAGGGTACAGAGGAGCTGAGGATGGGTGGGCCGCAATGGAACATAGTTCAAAGCCTGACACGCATGCTTCGTCCTTTTGAGTTCTTCACGCGTGCAGTCAGCAAGGAGGACTCTAATTTGGGAAAAGCTATCCCATTGTTGTACATGCTGGAGGACCAACTGAAGGAGGTGTGTTCTGTGTTTGAAAAAGATGACAAAAACCAAGACTCTTTGCTTCTGGCTGAGCAATTATTAGAGCTCCTACAAGGTGATGAACGTCTTAAAAAGATCCACTCAGAACAGCATTACATTTGTGCTACTATTCTGGATCCACGCTACAAAAAGGCGCTGGCAGGCCAAGCATTCTTTCCTTTTGATGATGAACATGTTCCAAAGTACAAACGTTGGCTAGCCTTGTCAGCCAAGAGGTTTGAAACAGAACGGCTGGAAATTGAAGGAAATGGCAGTACATCAGCAGGCCATCCCCAGTCAAAACAATCCACTTCTGCACCTGTGGCTGTGGCACAAGTGACCTCTCAGCCGTTAAAGACACCGGCAACCGGATCATCTGCACGAAACACAACAGAAACATTGGAGGCTGAAGAGGATTGGCTAGCTCTGCGTGGGTTTGGTTCTCAAAAGGTCAGAGGCACAGCAAGAGCTAAGCAAAGTGGAGGAACCTTGGATGAGGACCTTGAGTCGATGGTGAAGGACTATCTGAATGACTCAACAGAGGTCTATGTTAATTCTGACCCATTGGCGTATTGGCATGGGAAAAAAGAATTGTGGCCACAGCTCACCAACCTGGCTTTAAACTACTTGTCTTGCCCACTCGCAAGCGTGTCTTCTGAACGGGTTTTCAGTGCTGCTGGTGGCATTGTAACTCCCAAACGGAGCCGCCTCTCGCCCAAAAATGTGGAGAGGTTAACAATGATCAAGATGAATCAGCACCTCATACCACCAGATTTCAGAGTACGAGAGAGCGTGCCGGATGAAGAGGAGGTGGCCAGCAACATAGATGAGGGAATTTCTACTCTGTCAGGTGACACTGAGCTCACCCTGCCTGAATTCGCAGAGTATGATGACGAAGCCTTATTCTCATTCCTGGACCGTGATACCGAGCCCTGAAAATGAGACAACGAATCAATAACTTTCTTTTTCGTCCCTATTCACTTTTATTCCTGTGTGTCTGTCTTTCTTTGTTGTGCACAGTTAATATATTTCAAACTTTAATCAGATAATCACAAAATCAAGCCCATCAGCAGACTGTCTTCGCTGGTTTGCTAATTGATTTGAAGTTGCCGTAGTCTGCATTCCTCAGGTTCACAAGTTCAGAAGAACATGCTCCTCTATCCTCCTCCTCCAGACTCCTATTTCCATCAAACCAGAGGGCTGGTTTACGCCCAATGAAGAAAGACTCATCACTTGTGGGGGTGTTGTTGTACCTCTTTGCAGGTGAGTTGACGGCTCTGGGACCATTGAGCCAGCGCCTTGAGACCCTACGGGTATATAGCGCGCTTTATAAGTGTCACTGATTGATTGATTGATTGTTGGGAAGCTCTAATACCGGATAAAAGTGTTTTGGACCAAATCCCAGGCGGAATTTTTTTTGTGTTTTTGATGACTTGCTTGCCTTTGAGGTAATCTTAGGGGGGGTTCCGTCTGTTTGTGGGTGAGTTTCGTGGTCTGGGAGCACTGCTGGGACACTCTAATCTTGATTGCATTTGCTTTTCAGGAAATCCGTCGTGGCAACCCCGACTTATGGCCTAGCTACGCAGCGCGTTTGGACCGAAGGCCGAGAAATATTGCAAGTATGAGATTTTGCTTTTGGCCTGTTTGGGGGTGTTATGCTTCTTGGCGGGTGGGTTGGCGGGTCTTGGGGCATTCCTGGGAAGGTCTAATACCGGGTAGAAGTGGTTGGGACAAAATCCAGGCGGAAAAGCCTTTTGGCACTTTTTGTAACTTAGGGTTCGTTAGGGTTAGCCCTAGCAGCAGGATTGCATGTGTTTCGGGGTGTTCTAGATTTTTGCAACTGAGTTCTGGGGTCTTAGAGCACTCGTGAGAATGTGTAATTTTGGTTGCAAGTCATTTGAAGAAAATCCATGGTGGGAAAGGGGGGATTTGGCATAGTTAAAGAAAGCCTTTGCCACTATTCTTAACTTAGGGTTCGTTAGGGTTAGCAGTATTTCTATTGCATGTGTTTGAGTGGGGGGGATTTCGAGTCTTGGAGCGATGCTGGCTATGGCTACTTTTGCTTGGTTGCTTGCAAGTGGTTTGAATGCAATCCACGGTGGGTAAGGGGTAAATAGGAAGGGGGTACTTCGGCCTACTGTTACTTTCAAAGTAAGTTTTGTCACCAGTTTTCTGCTAGGCCTCGTTTTTTGAGATTTGATTGGGGGTCTTCTACATTTTTGCGACTGGCTTTAGTATGGGTCTGGGTGGGAGCACTGCTAGGAAGATCTAATTTTGTTCTAAAAAACACTTTACAGTACACCTAGCTTGAGGGTAAAGATCCGCTACATTAATTTGCCCATACTTATTTATCCTTCAAAAGGTGACTCAGACAGAGTACGCACTTTCAAAAATATTGTACTGTCTACTAGGAAAATCAAATTGTGACTTTTTGCACTCCACAGCCTACATACCTTATATTTATTTATCAGTGGTGTTGTAATATTATATCACTTCCTGTTTTTCGTTGAATAATTACAGGCCGGGTTTCAGTCTCTGTAATGGGGAAAAAAGGATGGAGTCAGGCTTCACAGTAGCGAGCCACAATTCAGCATCAGGCAGGCAGTGGACAGGGTGTCTTCTAGTGACCAACATCGATGGACGAAGCGTCGGCTGCAATGGAGGAGTGCCGCTAATAGGAGGATTTTTTTTCTGCAGGCAACTGACTTACCACTTCCAACAGGACCACTACAACCACATAGATACAGTATCCCTTGCCTTTTTCTCTGACTGTGACTGCATTTCTTGGATCTCTCTCTCTGCTTCTAAATTGATCCCTTAACACATCACTTAGTCCACTCCACTATCACATCTGCACCACACATAGTCATTCGTAAGTGCTCCTACGTAATTCGCAAGTCGCAGCACGCCCCAGGCCGTAGAGGACTGGGATGGCCCCAATGATGAAGCATGTCACCAAGGGGCAACCCTGGTGAGTGAGGGGACACCTAGAAAAAAAGCAATTTCTCCTTTTCTATCTACTATACCTTCCAGACCAACCCCACTGAGTGTTGTTGTGAATGGATTTATAGTGACCAGCAAGGCTCTCGGGTATCTGGCTACAGAGACCTTATGTTGAATATCGTTATCAATAATTCCACACAGGCCCTGTACTGTCGCATTCTTTCTTCCACAGTTGTCGAATGTACTACTTACTTTTCACTGACATGCATGCAGTAGTGCATGCACTTTCAAAGATTGATGGATAGGTTTGTACCCAAAGATTTGTTTATGTTCAATTGTTTGTCTATGCTGTGCTTTTTTTTACAGGGTGTCTTCTGGTGACCAACATCGATGGACGAAGCGTCGGCTGCAATGGAGGAGTGCCGCTAATAGGAGGATTTTTTTTCTGCAGGCAACTGACTTACCACTTCCAACAGGACCACTACAACCACATAGATACAGTATCCCTTGCCTTTTTCTCTGACTGTGACTGCATTTCTTGGATCTCTCTCTCTGCTTCTAAATTGATCCCTTAACACATCACTTAGTCCACTCCACTATCACATCTGCACCACACATAGTCATTTGTAAGTGCTCCTACGTAATTCGCAAGTCGCAGCACGCCCCAGGCCGTAGAGGACTGGGATGGCCCCAATGATGAAGCATGTCACCAAGGGGCAACTCTGGTGAGTGAGGGGACACCTAGAAAAAAAGCAATTTCTCCTTTTCTATCTACTATACCTTCCAGACCAACCCCACTGAGTGTTGTTGTGAATGGATTTATAGTGACCAGCAAGGCTCTCGGGTATCTGGCTACAGAGACCTTATGTTGAATATCGTTATCAATAATTCCACACAGGCCCTGTACTGTCGCATTCTTTCTTCCACAGTTGTCGAATGTACTACTTACTTTTCACTGACATGCATGCAGTAGTGCATGCACTTTCAAAGATTGATGGATAGGTTTGTACCCAAAGATTTGTTTATGTTCAATTGTTTGTCTATGCTGTGCTTTTTTTTACAGGGTGTCTTCTGGTGACCAACATCGATGGACGAAGCGTCGGCTGCAATGGAGGAGTGCCGCTAATAGGAGGATTTTTTTTCTGCAGGCAACTGACTTACCACTTCCAACAGGACCACTACAACCACATAGATACAGTATCCCTTGCCTTTTTCTCTGACTGTGACTGCATTTCTTGGATCTCTCTCTCTGCTTCTAAATTGATCCCTTAACACATCACTTAGTCCACTCCACTATCACATCTGCACCACACATAGTCATTTGTAAGTGCTCCTACGTAATTCGCAAGTCGCAGCACGCCCCAGGCCGTAGAGGACTGGGATGGCCCCAATGATGAAGCATGTCACCAAGGGGCAACCCTGGTGAGTGAGGGGACACCTAGAAAAAAAGCAATTTCTCCTTTTCTATCTACTATACCTTCCAGACCAACCCCACTGAGTGTTGTTGTGAATGGATTTATAGTGACCAGCAAGGCTCTCGGGTATCTGGCTACAGAGACCTTATGTTGAATATCGTTATCAATAATTCCACACAGGCCCTGTACTGTCGCATTCTTTCTTCCACAGTTGTCGAATGTACTACTTACTTTTCACTGACATGCATGCAGTAGTGTATGCACTTTCAAAGATTGATGGATAGGTTTGTACCCAAAGATTTGTTTATGTTCACAATTCTTTGTCTATGCTGTGCTATTTTTTCTTGTCTCCCAAAACCTTTCCCAAAAAACCCCCGTACCCATCCATTTTTCAAACCCTAACCCTCTTCCCCCGGGCTGTGTGGTTTTGATTGATGTGTGACTAAATTACAGCAATAAATCCACACACTTGCTGGGGAGGATAAGGTGATAGCAACAGGCTGGTGAAGAAATCCGAGGATATATTCTTACTCTGCTTGACAAAGAACCATTGCTAATGTGAAAGAACTTTAACCGAATTAGTAGTTATACATTACCATTTGTTAGGCTACAATGTGGCACTGTTCTACTGTACTTCTGTCACCTGCTATATTCTCAGTTGTACCGTTGAATTGCTCAGGAGGACAAACCAGATTTCATTTTCTTTTTTTTCATAGGCATGCAACTGCCACTGTGTCACACCACTAGTACCACCGCTATGAGGAAATTTTATCCGACCAAGATTGCCAACCTTATTCGCTGTTTCCCGTGGAGCCAGCCCTGGGTCTAGCCCTACTTTCAAACACAAATTACAGGTAAGATAAGCGTTTGGTGGTTTGGGGGTATAATGGAGTATTAGTACGAGAGACGAGAGACTGAAGGTAGTACTACTAAAGTCCTAGGACTCTTGGATTCACTTCACTTAGTCTGTGAGAGGCACTTCGTGTTGAAAACATTTGGGCATTTACACTTAAAGGAAGAAAATGGAACTAAACTTTCAGGAAAACAAAGTCACTGTTAAACCCCCACCCGCCAGGCAAGCAGTAAGAAACGGGTATGCTCAGATAAAGTTTGAAAAAGTATATTTATATCCCTAACAAAATAATCTCCCGCAAGACCCTCCCTAACCCCAACGATTGTCCTTCAAAAGTCCCCAAAAACCCAACTCCCAATTCCCACCCCCCAAAAGTCTCTAAAAAAGGGGCAAGGGACACTATGGGTGGATGCTGTCAACTTTTTGGGCCAGGGCATCATGCTCCTGGCGGAGCAAGGCGTGCTCTACGCGGAGCCCCTCCAACTGGTTGGAAAAGTGGTGGAGCTCCTGCTGGAGGCGGGACACCATCAGGGTACTGCGGCGCAGGCGTGCCTTCAATGCCTTGTAGGTGCAACGGCTGTGAGAGGAAGCTGTAGCTGTTGTCCTTGCTACTCGGCTGTGGCGTTTGGCTTTGGCAGCCCTGCTCAGTCTGGGTGGACCACTGTGCTGGGTGGCACTGGCAGCCCGTGGGGGAACGGAGGCCGATGCAGACGACGTAGTTGTTGTGGTCGACTGCACACTTTCTTCGTCCTCCAGGGCCACCAGCCGCCGATATTCGGCCACAGTGGCATCGATCCTCCGTTGCCGGGCCGCTCTAGCCAGCTCCTTCCTCCTTGTTCGTTTGGAAGGAGAACCTATATGAAGAAAGAAAGACATAGTCTGTAACCAATGCTCTTTAAGATTAACTCAATCATTCAGCAGAAATTTGTGTTGCACTACAACTAGCAACTTGCAAACGCATTACATAACTATTGAGGCCAGTATCTATCTAACCTCACACTTCTTCATCCTTGCTCTAACATTAGTGGGAGTTTAAGGAACAAATTCTACGAGCACTATGGACTTCCATTGGAGTCGACTATGAAAGTACACCAGTCTTATTCTTCTTCTTGTCTCTTGTTTTGGAAAATTGGTACGTTATCTTCTGCAAGCCGGCATAATGGCAGCGCAGTAAACTTGCACCCGAGAAAAAGAGACGCACGCCATGAGGAGTGACCTAGACTTGCGTTGCGTTACTGTACCCGTCCAGTACATGCAGGTGGTGAAGCTCTTACTTTTCTATTACGGGTGGCACTGAGAATACTCTGTTACAACTCAAGGGCTACTGCTTAATTAATTTAACTTTCACCCTACAGTGGAAATGAGTACTAGAAATGGAAAATTGAAGAAGATAAATAATCTGATTATCTATCACTTCACATGGGATGTTTTTGCTTATATATGGGATGACTTTAGGTGCTTTGCTTTTTATTGAGTGACCAGTGATACATCCACACATGAATGACTGAGTACTACTAAACTTATTAAGAGAGGTAGGGAGTGGCCACCGTAATAACCGGATCTATGCAGTGCTTGCAATACAAACTACTGCTACTATTGATGGTAGTATTTGGACAAAATTAAAAGTTCTTTTCCTTGCCTTTCCTACACTGGAACGGACGTGCGGGTGCAGTGTTACATGCTCTTCAAAGTTACACTTAGTTCATCCACTGACCGTCTACTCTCTCTAGATCATGGGTACTCACAAACTTTCTCTCAGGGGCTACATTTACAGTGTAGATTGGGGCCGAGGGCCGCACTGGTGGGGGCGGAGTCAGAGGGGGCAGGGCTAAAGCAAAACGATAACTTGTGACCATGAGGTTGCACACAGGTCCCTGCAGCAGATGCCCTCATCCACTGAGCCACCAGACCCAGCATTTACATACATCTCTCTCCCTCCTGCTCTCCCTCCTGCCCTCCCTCTCCATCTCTCTCTCCCTCCTGCCCTCCCTCTCCCTCCCCCTCTGTCATGTCACTGTGTGTGTGTCTATCTGTGTCAGCCTTCAGCCCGGGTTGAGACCGCTTCCTGAACGCGCACACACAGACAACAACGCCAAAGTACTTAACAGGTCTTTAAAAGACCATTAACATATTATTGAGGCTTTGTTTGTTGTAGCGCCCCTGCTTCTCCACCCTGACAATCACTGCTTGCCCGGCCCCACAGAGCAGAGGCTTTGTTCTATTTCACCTCTTTGTGGCCTTGCATCTCCACTCTGCTCTGTGTGGGCCGGGGGAGCAGTGATTGTCAGAGTGGAGATGCAGGGGCGCTAACAGGTGAAATACAAAAAAGCCTCTGCTCTGTGGGGGCCGGGGGAGCAGTGATTGTCTGCAAGGTCTGCGCACCGCCAAGGAAGGCTTGCCGGGCCACCACCGGCCCGCAGGCCGTACTATGAGTACCCCTGCTCTAGATACACATATGCTATCTAAGAGTCAGATAGTAGCATGATCCAGGTATATGGACACATACAGTTTCTGTGTCACCCACCCAGGCTGTTGTCCTTCCACCCATCATTGCTTCATCATTCACCCAGCCATGCATCTCATATTCTTGCCTTCCCAGCTAGTCTTCAATCTCAATAAGTAAGGAATATATAAGAGCTTACCTCTGGCCGCCACCACCACCGTCTCAACTCTCACAGCCGCCGCCTCCTCCCCTGAAGAATCGCCCTCCGCCTCCGTGTCGAGCACCACCACCTCCACACTGGCCCCGCCACCAGATGTTCCACCTACAAAGTACATTTAAGAATGTTAGAATAAAGCACTCACTAGTCTTTGGTCTGGGAATGAAGACATGTGAAAACAATGTAATTTGCGACTGTCTACGTTAAAGTTAAAAAAAATGTCCCTTTTTCCAGGGAAGGTTGTCTTGCTGCACTTTTTGGCACAACTGATGAAGGCTGTTTTTTTTAACACGCACCATTTTTCTCCACACAGACAGAAGATGGACTTCTAACAACAAGAGCAAGTTGAAACGAGGTGAGAGCTCGGCTCGACCACAAGAAATGTCTTCAATTAATCGTCAGCACTAACCACTTTTCCATTATCAGTTAAACGTTTAGTTTTATTATGACTTCATTTTAATAAATGTGTTTACTTTTAATAAAGCTTTTAAACTTAAATACAATCTGTGTTTTTTGGTCCAGACTAGAGTGACTGAGCAATTTTTGCAAGCATGAGTCCAGATAGAACACTTCAAAAGACATTATGGACAATCCCAGAGGACTGCAGTAAGTTGATAGAGCTATTGCTGACTAGAATCATGGGAGTTTCGCCAACCGTGCAATCTTAGTTAGCTACACAGACAGACTAATAAGAATAATCTAGTAATACCACAGGGAGTCATAGTAGAGGCAGGATAAGAATTTAGATACAGTCTACAAGAAGAGCAAAGACAATTTTGAAAAAAGTCAAATGAGGAACGCTAGGAAAAATAGGTACTAGTCTAAAATGAAAACTTACTGGGGCCAGCAGAGGAGCCCTCGCCTGCCCGATCCTGGCCCTGTTGAACAGCATCCGCCGCCTGCTGCTCCTGTGTCCTCCTCTCGCCCCTGGGGGGAGCTGACGTACAACATGAAAGAAAGAACAGAAAACATGGATGATTGTTGCTTGTCAATGTCAACCAAATCAAACATTTCAAAAGAACAATAACAAAATATTTCTGCGAAATTATATTGATTAGGGTTAGTTTTCATTTATTTGCGGACCTGTGACTTCGAAAGTCACCTAACTCACTAAACAAAGTACTGAAACGTTCACCTAGGACTGGCTGGCAGGCAGCAGTCCGCAGGCAAGACGCAAAGTGACAGACAAACTCCATTGTGATTTCAGTCAGATCAGTGACAACACTAACAGTTGCCTGCTACATTACCAGTCATTTAAATAGTCAAACTATCAATCCACCGCCACTATTTTTCTTATTGTCAGGGGTACAAAGGAAGGGAAGGGGCAGATTTAAGCCCCTTGCGGCTCTTTTGCGCCGTTCTTGCGTGACTTTTGTGACGCAGCAGCTAAACAAAAAAGGGCGCCATGGTGCGGCGTATAATATTATAACAACGTGACGCATTTGGGAGATGCATCCCGTTATAAAGCCCTGCGCCATCAGGGGGCGATCCGGCGCAAGGGAGGGCATTCCTGCGCTGGAACACATCCTAATAGTGGCTGAGGGAAATCTACAAAATTTCAATCAGTCACCTTTAGGACAATGATGCGTCACACAAACCCTGCACCTGCTTGAAGCAGACGTACGGCTTGACCCAGCATTGGGGAGATAGGGTACCCCAGAGCATTGCTAGAGCTGCGCCATCGTTGTGACGCAACTCCAGCAGTAAAGCTTCGGTGACGTTTTGGGCCCATGGTGCGCCGCATTGCAAATACGGCGCACCATGTTTGGTGGTGGTAGCGGGCCGCACAATTAATGGCGCATCCCTGCTACTTTGCAGGGATGCGACAGTAATTGCAATTCTGCCCCTTAGGGGCATACTTACTTACGCGTTCTGGCGCATCTCCAGAGATGCGCCAGATCAAATGCGTCACGCAAAACTACCCTTGCGACACGGCAGATGCGCCTCATTTACAATGCGGCGCGCCCTGGCGCAAGGGTAGGCACTTGCGTGACGCATCTCGTCACGTAAGAGCGGCGCATCGCTGGAGTCACGTCGCCAACGCAATGCAACTCCAGTAATGCTCAGGGCCACCCAATACTTAACATGCTGTGTCAGTCATTTAGCCTGCTTCGAGCAGACATAAGGAATTGAATTGACGTAGCAGCGTCGCAGAAGTGCCTGCGTTAAATCTTGTAGATTTCACGCAGGCAATTTAGCGAGGCGCACAGCCGCCGGACCGCCCACCCTGCGTACTAGGAACGCACCCATTGTGGTGCAGGCCCATGGCTTTATAACGTGACGCATCTCCCTAGATGCGTCATGCTGTAAATGACTCGCAGGGATGCGGCACGTTTACGCCGCTGTTGCGTCACGCAAGGCAACGTAAACGTGGCGCAAGGGGCTTGTAAATGTAATCTGCCCCCTAGTGTCTAGCATTACGCAGTTCTGTAAAGTACACTCATACATAATAGTTACTCAGGCCAATGAGACCACGAAATAGAAAACAAATAAGCATAGTAGCAACGCCACTGAGAAGGAGAGCAGTGCACCTGAAATGCACAGAAGATTTTGAAATATAATTTAACTACAATGTAATCGTCATCAGCGGCATTATTGGCTTGCTCCATGTAAAAAAACAAATATTTGCAATACAACAACACAGAGCAGGAGAAAACATCATAGTAGTGAGTGATTAAATGGCTACTACTACTCACCAAGCCCGGGGATCTCCAAGCCGAGCTGGTCCAGCAGGTCGCGCTCGCGGTCCAGGAGGTCCGTCCAGCGATGGGTGACCTGGCTGTAGGTGCGCTGGACCCCGTAGAGGTGGGATATGGCCCAGCACACCTTCTGCCACCGCTTCTGGCGCTCCCGCATGTTGTAGCCGCCGGCCGCGATCCTGCCGCCTCCCGCGCTGGTCCTGGGCAGGCGGCGCTGGACGAAGTAGACCAGCGCGCCCACTTCTTCCGGGCTGAATATCTCCCGTCGCGTCACCTGCTCCCCCCTCAATCTCCCGCATGCTGTCCTGGCACTGGGTCCAGCACTACTCCCCGCCGCCGCTGCGGCCCTCAAGTGCCTGGGCAGCTTCACGGCGCCTGGCTTGACCATGGTCTGGGCAGGTAAGGTAGGAAGAAGTAGAAAATTAAGAAAGAATAGGATAGGGAAGAAGAAAAGAAAAGAGTTTAAAAAAGTAGTTTAAAAGTAAAGAAAAATAGCAGAAAAGACAAAAATATACAGCTAGGAAAAGAGAGGGATAGATAAGAAGCAAAATCGTTAAAAAAAAACTGAAAACAAGCAAAGGATGGCAAAGATACCAAGAGGATTAAACACCATGCCCAGACACAGGAAATGAATGAAAAACAAGATGGCCGGCGCCCGTTCACGAGCGCGAAAGTAAGTTCGCGCTAGATTTTCCTCGCGATCTCGTGCGAACCTCTAGATTTCCCGCACGATCTCGTGTGAACCTCTACTCGCAATGCGCTTACTGCGCGAGATTATACATAGCGGGCGGAAACGGAAATACGTCACGCAAACAAAATGGCCGTGCCCGTACTCGACCTTGGGGTAAATTCGCGTGTTGCGCTGGAAGCGGCTCGCGAATACTGCAAAAAAACTCGCGAAACAACAAGCCGCAAAAAAATAAAATGCTCATTCGCACGAATTGGCGGCTTCCGCGGTCGGTTTCGCACGACGCCGCGCCCCGCGAATAGCGCGAAAAAACCGAAAAACGATTTCAGCAAAAGCAAAAGCAATGAGCAGGTGCAAAAGGTCAACCTCATGATTTGTAACGATTCTTTGTAGTGCTTCCTGGGGGGGCCCTCCAGAATTCGGTTGCCTGCTTGCAACTATTGTGTGACCCTGCTCTGACCTTAACTGTATGCCACAAAGGTCCTGATTTACAGCTAAAGGAGCAGACAAGCAGGTGCCAGGCTGGAACTTGAAATTCTTTCAGTGACACATTAATTAGCCCCTAATTCATTATTGTCAGTTGGGGCAGGGCAGGTGTTGTTAATAAACTAACCCCAAATTAATTCATGTCAGTTCAAGCAGGGCAGGTGGGCTTGCTTTCCCCCCCATCTTCTACAGTGATGATGAACCAGAGGGTGGCATTGATGTAACAGAGGGTGGCATGGGTCAAAGAGAGGGTGCCAGTGGTGAAACAGAGGGTGCTGGGAGGCTGTGATGATGAACCAGACGTAGAAACAACATAGTCGCGACCGTTGCGAGCCGACAAGTAAGTTCGCAATTGCGAACTAGTACCAAATCCTCGCGAACTGGCAGAAACAATTGCGAACACACAAAAAAAAAAATCCGCAAATTCGCGGGAATTCGCGGATTTTGCGGATTGCGAGTTCGCAAATCCGCAAAATTCGCAAACGCGAGATCCGCAAAATTCGCCCATGCTTAAATACACCTATTTGGAGAATACCTGTGAGATTTTTTGAACATGAAATTCAATACCACATGAATGTGATTTAAATACAAAAGTATAAAACAGATGCCAAGCATTATTATAACACAATTTTACAGGAAGCAAATCATCTCAATCTTGTCATTGAGTCCATAGGGAATCAGCGTCCTAAGGGACTTTATCCAGTACGTTTCTCTTTGCGCCAACAATCTGACTGTATCAACATGTGGTTTCTCCACCAATCTCTCTAACACAGTGAATCTTAATTGAGGTATCGTGTGACCACATTCATGCCAATGAGCCGCTAGACATGATTTCATGTTCTTAGTACGTATCATGCTTTTATGCTCGGTCATCCGCACCTTCACCTTCCTTGCGGTACGCCCAACATAAACAAGTCCACATGGACATTTAATTGCATATATGAGAACACTAGAATTGCAATCAGATGTATATTTAAGGGTTATCTTTTTTCCTGTTTGTGGATGAGCAAATTAATTACCAACCAACACGTTACCACAATGTCCACAGTTTTGGCACTTCGTCATGCCTTTCTGACCCAGATCTTTAGTTTCTTGCCTGCGACCTTTTAAAATCTCCTTGATATTCCTCGACCTGGAGTGTGCAAACAAAGGTTTCTCTAGAAATACCTGCCTGAAATCAGGTTCTTGCTCGATAATCTCCCATCTTTTCCTGATACATTTTTTTATCGCCGCTGCGGCTGTGGAAAATTTAAGTACATAAACTTCCCTCCTGCTTTTCCCTCTCTCACTTTTTTCCAACATTGTGGATCTAGACATTGTTCTCACTCTGTTCTCAGCCTGGTCAAGTACTGTGTCTGGGTAACCCCTCACTTTGTATTCTGTTCGCATATTCATAATAGTTTCATATCCTTGATTCTCATCTGAACAAATCCTTCTCGCCCTGATGAACTGTGACAGTGGGAAATGCCTTTTTAGGGATTCAGAATGAAAACTGTCAAAATGTAAGGCATTGTTCCTATCTGTAGGCTTCTTAAATACACTTGTCACGAGCTTGTCTCCTTTTCTTGTGATCATTATATCTAAATAGCTTATCTGTTCCGAATTGATGGTATGTGTGAACTTAATAAAAGCATGACAATTGTTTAACTCATTGAGTCGTGCTCGTAATGTCTCCTCTGGTCTCCACAATACCAGTATATCATCGATATACCTTAGTTATAGTGCTAGATGTTCTTGCCACTCATCCTTCTGTATTTTGTACTGCTCTTCAAATTTGGACATGAACATATTCGCATATGTTGGTGCCCCAGTAAACCCCATAGAGGTACCCGTCTTTTGTAGAAAAAAACAATCCTGTCACTGAAAATATCCATGATACAGACAAAATTGCAATAGTTCAAGAAGAAAAATGTTTTGACTCTCCTCATATTCGTGTCTCAAAAGCATCCATTCTGCTGCCTCTAATCCTTCCATATGTGGGATCGAGGTGTAGAGAGCTGATACATCGATCGTGCACAGCCACAATTCGTCATCAGCAGAGATAGGTACTCTCTGCAATTTTTTTAAACAGTCAGTGGTATCTTGTTCAAAAGTTGACCATTGTTGCACTAAAGGTTGCATAAAATGATCCAAATATTTCCCTAATGGTTCATGTAAAGACCCACATCCCGCCACAATGGGTCGGATCGGTGGGTCCTTCGGGTCTTTGTGCATTTTAGGCAACATATATATGTATGGTCTGCTGGGATGTTCTGTAGTCAGGTATCTTCGTGTTTGTTCATCAATCCTACCTAACTCTATGGCTCTTTTTAAAATTTCAGATAGAATTCTCTGAAACTCCATCGTGGGATCTGATTCTAGCTGTACATAAGTGTTGGTGTCCTTCACATGTTGATCTACCTTCTGATGGTAATGTGCAGAGCTGAGCACTACTAGTGCTCCACCCTTGTCTGCAGCAACTATAGTGAGTGTCTCGTTAGAAGCCAATTTATTTAATGCCATAGTTTCTTGCTTCGTCAGATTTCTTTTTGTTTTACCATGATATTTCAATTCACCAAGATCTTTCTTTACCAATGTTTCAAAAAGATCTAAGGCTTTATGTGACATGGGTGACATAAACATACTTTTTGGTTTAAAGATTTTTGTTTGGGAAATATCTGCTGTGGGTTCAGGGCTCTCTGTGGCTATTTGATGAAAAAACCACCTGAGTCTTAACTTTCTCATAAATTTTAAAAAAGAAACTTCAGTCTCAAGTTCATTGCTTTGATACGTTGGCACAAAAGACATGCCCTTGTTCAATACTGCTATTTGTATGGGACTTAGTGTTGTGTCAGAAATGTTCATAATCAGTTCCTCTTTGGATTGCGTCTTACTCCGTCTTGTTTTTTTTCCTTGTCCCCTCCTTGTCCGTTTGTTTTGCTTTGTATGTGTTGTGTATGTTCGACCGGTGGATGATTGGAACTGTGGCCCCCCTCTAAAAAAGGCTGCCTACTTTGATTGTTTGCCGCACTTTCTACACATGAACCTGCTGCTATTTCTACTGAGGGACGTGTGGGTAGAGTATCCTGATCAGTGGCCAAACTCTCTTCTGAGGTATTTTCGGTTGGTTTTCTAAAAGCCCTTCTTTGCGCATAGTGATCAGCCCAACTGTGCACCTCATCCAGCTTATAATCTAATGTGTCACGCTTGAACTTTCGCAATTTTCTTTCATGAACTTCTTTCGTGTGTTCCTCTAATTTATCATTAATCTCCTTAAGAGTCTTGTCCAAATCTTCAGCAGACATAGGTGTTGACAATTCTTTTTTCACGTCATTGATCTCGGATTCTAGCTCCTTCAAAACATTAGATAACTCTTCGACAATCAAGAGTACTAAATCAAGCGAACATTTATTCAATATCGCAAACCATCTTGCTAAAAATGGTTTATTAAATTTAAACAGCAATGGTCTTAGTGAGATCCGTAATCCCCTAGGGATGCGTTTAACCCTATGGTATTGTATCAGGGTTGTGGCGTGAAGCCTCTGATTAATTTCTTTGTGTAAGGTATACTGTAACTGTTTGATTAATTGTGTTGTGGTACCTGGCTTGGTTTTCAGATCTCTGGTTTCTTTAATAAGCGAATAGATGTTTTCGGCTTCCTCAGCTGTATAACCTTTCACATCTGCTTGATTTTTTGTCATCTGGGCTATCTCATCAAAATCCATCTTTACGTGTGGGTGCAAATTACAAATGGAGCTAAGACAAGTAATAAGTATACACAATGTTATAACATTTGCTCTCCTATCTTTTTCACTTTAAACAAAATATTTTACAATTACAACTGGTGCAAACCCATATCTTGACTAGCTCCAGTCAAGTTAATATAAATGAAAAAAACACAGAAACCTGTGTTATGGGGAGCACTATTCACTCTCTCACTATAAAGTGATACACTTCTTTGCATGCATATTTTCAATCCAAACGAAACAAGAACATTTTTTCCAAATTAATTGTTCACCAAAAATTCAACACATGAAATGTTTTTCATAGCATTATACGGTCTTTGTAATCAGACTGAAAGCTTTAACAAAAATCCAAAAATATATCATAAAACGGTGTTTGTATTTTCCTTCTTCAAAACTGTTTTTATTCTTCTTTTTCCATCATTCAATGCGATTGTTTAAATTCTTCAAACAACTCTCCATGATTCAACATATGAAGACATATCCCAATGCATTTCGGTATGCACCTTCGTCAGGGGATGTTCTACAAGTAACATAAAATTCTATCACATATCAGACAAAGTCATACATTTTTCACAATTACTAATCAAAAAAACCATTATGAAATATTCGATCTAGGGGCGTGGCTAGCAGCCGAGGATGGCGGCAGCAACCTAGAGAGGCTCCCGTAGCAAGGCGGCTTCCTGCAACAATCCGCATGCCTATCCGTTCACTGATCGCTCCAGAAGGGGTGTCCCGGGTGCGGCGACCGAACGGCGTCCGCAGGAGAAAATTGGGAGCACTCAGACCTCGGAAACAAGACGAAACTTCTTCTTAGTCCTTCACTGGCGAGGGGCCTAGCGACACGAGGGCAGCCGCGATGTCGAGTTGAGCCCTCGGCCGAGCGGAAGTCAACCCTCCTCGGCTTGGTCGACCGGAAGTAACCGTTGAAGATAGCACTCGACACCAACGGCATGCCGGACCGGCGGTCCCACTTTACGAACGCTTAATCCTCGACGCGACCTGCTCAGTGGAGCTGCACAGTGGCGCCCCTTCACGACGCTCGGACAAGACTCGCAACTTGCTACGCAACAAACGCAATCTTGCCCTGACTTGCCGAGGCTGTAGCGGATCCACGGCTACCGGCCGTGCCTTGCCATCGTCAGCGACCACCTGCCTGCTCCCGAGCTGAACCTCTCCTACAGTCGCCTCGGCACGATCGGCTACGGGCGATCGGCCCGCTTCATCATAAACAGTGTCTCGCCGCAGAACCAAAATGGCGGGGAAAGGGCCACGACAAACCGCCGCTCAGGCGAAACTCGGCAAATTCGCCTACGAGAATCAGACACTCTCTCAACCTGAGCAGCGCAAATCCTTTGGCAAGGGCGCAGACAACGATGGAACGAAAAAGGCCACACTGGACGATGTCCTACGTGCTCTGGAACAGGTTCAGGCCACAGTGGGCTCGACTGCTACCGAGGTGACCCTCATAAGAGCCGACCTCCAGAAGATGGGCGAAAGGGTGAAGCAGGTGGAAGTGGTGACTAAATCGCTGATAGAGGATGTCTCCGACCTGCAGGTGGCTGTGGAAAGACTACAAGCGGACAATAAACTCCTAAAGAGCAAGTTGGACGACCATGAGGGCCATGAGGGCCGCTCCAGGCGCAACAACGTCCGCATTCTGGGGGTTCCGGAATCGGAAACGAAAGGGGCCATGGACCTGTACGTGGAAGAGCTCATAAAGACCCGCTTGGCCCCAGAGGGACTCTCCAACTTCTTCACGGTGGAGCGTGCCCACCGAGTACCCGGCGGGACTCCTACGCCGGGGGCTGCCCCGCGTCCCATCCTGGCGAGACTCTTCAACTTTAGAGACCGCGACACAGTTCTCCAAGCGGCCAGAGTGGCACCCCCTATCCACATCCAGAACTCTCGGATATCCTTCTTCCCGGACTACACGGCGGAGGTCACCCGCAGAAGGAGAACTTTCTTGGAGGTAAAAAAAACACTCCGCGAACAGGAATTACCATACTCCATGTTGTTTCCGGCCCGCTTGAGAGTGGTGGCCGACAAGAAGGTCTGGTTTTTCGACTCGGCTGAGTCAGCAAGAGACTGGCTGGAGGGATGGCGCACGGTGGACCGCTCTTCCAATCGCCGACGCAACAGGACAGAAGAAAATGGCCGGCCGGGCTCACAATCTTCAGCCAGGGGAAGCGCGAGCGAATCGCCATCACAGGACCACACTGGTGCCGTTGGGGGTGAATGAAACCCGCACGTGATGGACTGAGTGTACTCTGCCATAAAACCATGAAGATTGCTTTTCATGTCGTTCTTGGACGCTGGCCCGGCCATCCCGAGGGCGGCAGAGGGACCGCCTGCTCTGGGGGACACTCTCCCCTGACGTGCAAGTACTCTGTTTTTGACATGGGATAAGCGCTCTGCTGAGCTGGGGTGGCGGGCAGTTCTGAGTCCGTTTGGCAGGGAGGCAGGGTGGGGGGGGTTGGGGGGGGGTTGGTTAATCGTTAAGGGAATTTCACAGAATCGATCTCAAATTGTACAATGTACTTGGACAGCTATTGTAATGTTGCTGGTGCGATGGAGTCAGTACTGGTGGTATTTGTTTCTAATCCCTATGGATGGTGGGTGAGCAGCTCAATACAACGGGAGCGGGTGGGATGCAAGTAAGCGACTCCAACCTCCGACTTCTCGCCTGGAATGTGCGAGGCCTGGGTGATAAGGTGAAACGCGGCCTCGTTCTGTCCGAGGTGAAACGCTACAAACCAGACCTGATACTCCTGCAGGAGACCCACTTGGTGGGTAATGCGGCCAAGGCCTTGGACAGAAGGGGGTATAGAATGTTGGTCCACTCCGAATTTTCCACTGGTTCCCGGGGCACGGGCATACTGATCAGAAAATCTTCTCACTTCATTACCCTTAGCACTAGAACCGACACGCAGGGTTGCTTAGCAGCGGTGGCGGGTCAATGGGACGGACGCCCCTTAACAATAGTTTCAGTTTACATCCCACCCTCACTACACTCGGTGATGCTACCGGCCCTGGGTGACTTCTTGCTGTCCCTTCCGGAGGGAGACATGCTTATAGGTGGGGACTTCAACGCAACTGTAGATCCCCAGCTTGACAAGTTCCCGGCTACCGCCCTTCCGGGGGGTCCCTCCCGGTTTCGGCGATTTCTAGAGGCACTGGGGCTGGTGGACGTTTGGCGCCATGTTCACCCGATGGTACGGCAATATACGTTCCTCTCCACCGTTCACAATAGTCTATCCCGCATTGACTTCTTCCTAGCTTTAGGGGATGGGCTACAGCGCGTAGATGAAGTGAATATACACCCTCGGGGCATCTCAGACCATTCACCACTGACTCTCACAGTCACCTCGCGGACACGATCCCGCCGCCGCATTTTCCCCATTCACGCCTCTTATCTTAAGGTCCCGAAAGTCAGGAAGGCCCTGCAGAAGGCCACGGAACACTATTTCACGGAAAATGAACCAACCGCGGCCTCGGCTGAGGTTCTCTGGGAGGCATATAAAACAGTGTTTCGGGGGCAGGCGATAGGCTCCATAACAGCACACAGAAGGGAACAGACAGCTGAACACTCTGCCCTCGAGCTCCGACTGCGTGCAGCCACCACTGCCCATGAAGCCGATCCCACGGAAGATACAGCACACACCCTCGCACTTGAACAGCGACTATACGCAGACCATGCATTACACAGGGACATATCACCGACACACAGAACCGGGTGTATGATGTGGGGGATAAGGCGGGGAAGATGTTGGCCTGGCTCGACAAAAGAGGGGGCAGCTCCAGAGGTATCCAGCAGGTGAGGGATGACGAGGGCAGGATTCTGACCGACCCTGATCGAGTGGTAGAGGCGCTGGCGTCCCACTTTGAAAAAGTATACACCCCTGACCGGGTAGTCACTACGATTGCGGCCCAATGCGCGTTAAGCAATATAGACATTCCAACGCTGCAGCCGGAGGCCGTAGCTGATCTGGAGGCGCCGTTTACCACAGATGAACTACGGGTGGCCATCGGAGCCCTCCGAACCGGCAAGGCGCTGGGGCCGAATGGCATCCCGGTAGAATGGTTCCAAGCACGTACTGACGCTCTTTGCCCGCACTTGCTTAAAATGTATGTGGAATGTAGAGATAAGGGGATGCTCCCGTTGGACCAACGTACGGCCACGATTGTGGCTATCCCTAAGCCCGGCAAACCCCCCGAGGAATGCTCATCCTACCGCCCTATCTCTCTGCTCAACGCGGAGAGTAAAATCCTAGCGAAACTCCTGGCTAACCGTCTGATGCCTCACCTGTCCGACCTTATCCACCCGGACCAGTCGGGATTCATGCCCCACAGGAACACCGCGCTCAATCTCAGAAGGGTGCACGGGGTGTTGGCGAGGGCGGACTGCATTGGCGAGACTGCGGCTATACTGGCACTGGATGCGAAAATGGCCTTTGATCTAGTGGAGTGGGCCTACCTCTTTGAAGTCCTTTCGTGCATGGGCTTTGGCCCAACCTTCATCTCATGGATACGACTACTTTACACAGCACCAGTGGCACACGTGGTGGCGAACCGCCACATATCACGCTCCTTTCCACTTGGACGTGGTACCCGGCAGGGCTGCCCGCTTTCCCCCCTTCTCTTTGCACTCTCCCTAGAACCCCTGGCCATCCGCATTCGAACTACCCCCTTACTTAAAGGGATTAAATGGAGGGAGGGATGGGAGGACCGCATATCTCTGTATGCAGACGACATGCTGGTGTACCTGACGGATCCCGAGCATAGCGTACCAGCTCTTTTGCAGCTCTGTAACGACCACGGCGAAACCTCAGGTTATACCATCAACTGGAGTAAGTCAGAATTGTATGTCCTGACAGGGAACCACCCGACACTTGGCCCGGACTGCCCACTACGGCTGGCCGATTCCTCCTTCAAATACCTAGGCATCCATGTCACGAAAGACCCTACTGAACACGAAAGGCTGAACCTCTTGCCACCACTGGATCGTCTCAAACAAGACGCAGACTTCTGGGCAGGATTGCCGTTGACGATGCTGGGGAGAGCTGCCTTATTTAAAATGAAGTCCTTACCCCGTTTCCTATACATCCTAGACAACACTCCATTCCCAGTGTCAGCGGGATATTTCAGGAAGGTTGCGGCAGTAGTCTCTGGGCTGTTGTGGGCAACCGCCCTGCGCGTATAGCCCAAGCCAAACTCTGCAGGAGCTGGTCCGAGGGCGGCATTGCACTCCCGAACCTGCATCTATACTACTGGGCGGCACAACTCAGGCCCATTAACCAGTGGCTGCATGCATCGCAATCCGACCCGGCCTTCCAGGCAGATAGAGCTCAGCTAGGCGCCAATACATTACTGGCACCGCTTTATGATCGGCGGAAACTTAGACCACTGGTGGGCCCCACCAGGCTCACAGTAGCCACTTGGCACGCGGCCACCGCTGCGCTGGGGTGGAAAGACACGTTCACCAAACTCACTCCGCTCTGGGACGCACGTGCCCTGGGCAATCTTCGGGTCAGTAAGGGGTTCTCCCGATGGGATGACATAGGAATCTCCACGGTGGGGGATATGTGGGAGCGAGGGGGTGTCATCACCTTCGCCCGTCTGAAAGAGCTTTATGATCTGGGACCACACGAGACATACCAGTATGTACAAATTCGCCATGCATTACTAGCGGCCATCCCGACTGGTTCGACTCTTCCTGAGTCCTCCCCGTTGGAGGATCGCCTCCTGACGGACTATATGGTAGAAAAGGCGACCTCCCTCACATACCGGAAGCTACTTAACAACTCCCCGGATCCACTGGTGTCCCTTAAGGGGAAATGGGAACGGGAGGTGGGCGCGCTGGACGAACATGAGTGGAACGAGGCGTTGGCTTCCCCCAAGGAGGCGGGCATATCGGCCAGGATGAGGCTACTCCAGCTCAAAGTTCTCCACAGAACATATTACACCAGAACACTACTACACCGCATACAACGGACCCCTGATACCTTTTGCTTGCGAGGCAGCGGGGAGGAGGGCACCTTCTTCCATACATTCTGGGATTGCCCACGCATACACAGCTACTGGCGTCAGGTCCTGCGCACTGTGTCACAGGTGCTGGAGGTCTCGGTATTGCCGGAACCACGACGGTGCCTCCTCAATGTTTGGGAGCCGACAGACTTGTCCCGGCATGGACGCATTTGGGTGACACTGGGTACGATGGTAGCAAAGCGAGACATTGCGCAGCGCTGGGGGGTGGCGGACCTCCCGACAACATCACAGTGGTGCATTAACATGGACAGGGCGATGGTTACTGAAAGGGCTGTATACCTAAACCGAGCTTGTCCTGGCAAGTGGAACAAGGTATGGTCCCCATGGAACGCTTACCGAGGTGACATCTGCGACCCACTGCCGGAGGATGACCCATTAGACTCGGATGAGGATGACGGGTTGGAGTGAGGGTGGTTGATTGTGGGGTGGGGTCCTTCAGGAAGGGTTAAGGGGGGCGGTGTCTCCTTTAACACCCGATGTTAACTTGTGGATGCATATGACGTTGTTTTACTCCGGGTGTACTCTCACGTCTATCTAGCAATATACAAAGACAATGATCGTACTGTGATTTCCCTGTGTTCGAATGTTCCTTTAGTTGGTTTTGAAAATAGAAAATGAGAACCTCGATCATCCTGCATGGAACATTTGCTTCTGACCTTCACTACCCTCGCTAGCGGCCTTCTCAGATATGACTTTTGCAATAACCTACACTGACTGTATTTCTGAAGGTCGTACTCGTTGTGACCCTCCTGATTAGCGGCCGGCCCTCTTGGGTTGTAGGCGGCATGCTGTGTAAAGCTGTGAAGATACAATAAAGGTTTTCAAAAAAAAATAAATAAATAAATATTCGATCTATTTTAACAGAAACCAGAGGATCTCCGTGTGGGTTGTCACATTTCATGTGAAATCAATAATCATGCTCACAAAAGTTCACCTATAACCTTAAAAACCAAACCGATAATACTGTGACCAGCCAAAATTAAACGACACCTGGTGATGACAATGTCTAAAACAAACTACCCCCAAAAACCAAACTGCATCTCTCTCCAAGTGTTTCAAACGTGCCTTAGATGTATTAACACTCCTACCTTCAGTACCAACATTCGAGCAGGATAAGCTTTTTGCTTCAAAAAATGTATAAATAATCCGTGCCTTTATTCTGTAAGAAACAATAACTGAAATCATGCTTTGCTAAATAGGTTAAGTCTTAACTAACTTAATCGTATGTCCATAGTGCCAGTACTCACTCATTTGTCCGTGTGCTACTGACGATTTCCTTAACACTAATACGGTTGAATATTTCCCTTTCGTCTGGAATGTAACAATAAAGTCGCCGTGAGACTTTTGTAACTCGTTTGCCAATGAAACTAAAAATTTAATATTCTACCGTTCTGCAGTATCATACCTTACCTATATCTTCGTGCCTTGCTACGCAACGTTAATCCCTCGCTCTCTCGGTGATTCTACACATTGTCGAGATGCCGGTATTAGGCGTCCGACGTCAACCTCAGGGATCTCTACTACTTTGCTGCTGACTCCACGAAGGGATCTTTGTGCCTTTTAAAACTCCCTCGCACCTTTTGGAAACGGCTCGCGGAAACCGCTGCGCGGGTCCCGCTTCGTCTGTGGACGCCTGGGGACACTGGTGCAGCGGAAAAACTCTCTCTGGGTGCTTGGACCTGCAGGGCTGCGAGCGTGTTGTGGGCGCAGGACTGCAAGTCCCAGGAGCGCCCACAACCCCCAATTCCTACCAGCTGGGACGCTCTCCCTGCAGGCTCCTCCCTGGTTCGCCATCGCGGTAAAAGCCTCTCTCCTCTGCTTTGCCGTTGGATCTCTACTCCTTTGCTGCTGACTCCACGAAGGGATCTTTGTGCCTTTTAAAACTCCCTCGCACCTTTTGGAAACGGCTCGCGGAACCCGCTGCGCGGGTCCCGCTTCGTCTGTGGACGCCTGGGGACACTGGTGCAGCGGAAAAACTCTCTCTGGGTGCTTGGACCTGCAGGGCTGCGAGCGTGTTGTGGGCGCAGGACTGCAAGTCCCAGGAGCGCCCACAACCCCCAATTGCTACCAGCTGGGACGCTCTCCCTGCAGGCTCCTCCCTGGTTCGCCATCGCGGTAAAAGCCGCTCTCCTCTGCTTTGCCGGCGGATCTCTACTCCTTTGCTGCTGACTCCACGAAGGGATCTTTGTGCCTTTTAAAACTCCCTCGCACCTTTTGGAAACGGCTCGCGGAACCCGCTGCGCGGGTCCCGCTTCGTCTGTGGACGCCTGGGGACACTGGTGCAGCGGAAAAACTCTCTCTGGCTGCTTGGACCTGCAGGGCTGCGAGCGTGTTGTGGGCGCAGGACTGCAAGTCCCAGGAGCGCCCACAACCCCCAATTGCTACCAGCTGGGACGCTCTCCCTGCAGGCTCCTCCTCTTCCACCCAAGTCAGTATATTAATAATTGGCGAATCCCGCTGCGCGGGAGCGCGCGGGAGGGCGCCGGGAGAAGCCCGGGCAAAGGGCGGGCCGTTGTGTGGCCGTTAGGTGGCTGAGGGAGGCTGGGCTGGGCCCTGTGTCTTTCTCCCCCACATTGCTTCCCCTTAGACCTGAGTTCATTACACTAAAAGCTGTGTTGTCAGTTACCCTGTCTGTAGCATTTTTCTTGGTGATATCACCTACTCTGGGTTATATTTGTTTCTGTACTATTGTTAGGACAGGTCTTCTCTCTCTTTTTTCTTTTTCTCCCTGCTATTACCCTCCCCTCTGTTGTTTACCCTTTATAGGGGACAAAGTTTCTAAGTATCTTGTGTTTCTGATTTGATATTCCTGTCTAGGTTCTAGCTCTTTTATAGTCGTGTAAACCTCTGCCAAGATGGACACTGCTTCCCCTAGTACCCCGGGGGGAAACCTTAATAAGGGCACGCTAGACAATTATTTTAAGAAATCCAATTCTGAAATAGACAGAGAAGAAGCCCTAGCTGAGAGAAGGGTGGAGCGTCGCCGTTCCATAGAAGGTTATAAAGCCAGTCTCTCTCTGACATCAACCCCGCTTACTTTAACACCTGGTCCAGGGGTGGCCCCTATTATCGAGGACTCTTTTGCAACCCAGGGAATTCCTGAACTCTTAAGGGACACTTCTCCTTTACCATCTTTACCTAGGGCCCCAAATAGTTCCCCTACTACCGTTCCCTCTCCATCCTGTAATTCTGGTGTTGGCCAGGATGCTCCACCAGCTGTCCTCCTCACTGCTAAAAACACCGCTAAAAACCAAACAAGGAAGATAGAGGTCCCGAAAGTTCATGGTCCACCTCCTAATAAAAGGAGGAGGAAGGGGGGTTCTCTTCAAAAGGGCAAAATTAGCCACTCTGATTTCGGCAAGGGAAAAGGGGTGAGATTAGTTCTTGCCCCTAAATCAATAGTGGACTTAAGACCCGAAACTACCTTAGAGACCCTACAAGAAATTCCACCTACAATCGTCACCGCCTCTACAAGTGCTAACATCATGGCCACTCAGCCGACCGTCCCCACTATGGAGCTTCTTGAGCAAATACTCAGGACATTCACCTCTCCAATTTTAGACAGATTGCTGGCTATCGAGCACCGGCTGGGGAACTTGGAACTGGCTATTCTTAATAAACCGGATAAACAGAAGGCCCCTCCCATTCCTACTCCAGCACCGGCTGCGGTTGGTTTACCTAATACTTCAAAACCTACTTCAGCCAAGGTGGCCCACACTGTATCCACTACCACCACAACGGTTCTATTCCCAAAGCCCAACGCTCCCACCAAAACAGCGACCCACAATCCTCAAGGGACTAAAACTTCTTTTATTCCATCCCGACCAGCCACGCAAGCTGATGGTGCCATCCCGAAGGGTGGTAACAGTTCGGCTGCAAGACCTTTGCGGCCGGCTGGAGAGAGGGAATCTCTAAGTAGAGTGGCAAAACGTAGGAGTCCCCAGGTTGAACTTCCTCCTGAAGCACTACCCTATGTGGTGGTGCTCACGGGTGTTCCTACACTTGACCCAGACAAGCGAGAAGGCCCTCAACAGCTTAAAAATAAAACTATGTACTGGTTATCCAAGAATAGACCACTCCCGGGTAATGTTAACGGGGACATTGTGCACGTGCGCCGACTCCCCTGGCTGGGGGGGCGGGAGAAGGACATTGAGGGCGACCTGATTGTGGTCAACTTTAGGGATCCTGAAGCTGTTAGGCATATTTTGAGTTGGATGCCTGGGAATCTAGGCAAATCAATTATGCCTTGTGACCTCACTTATTTTTATCCAAGAGCCTTAGTAGCTCCCATGTCATGCCCCTGGCCACCTATGGCCCAGCCAAGCACTCTAGGCCATAAACATAACAATCATTATTTCCCCCCTTTGCCTGGCCATATGGCCTCAAAGAATGTATCTGGTGGGAAACTATTCCACAAAGGGGCTATGGAATCAACCTTGGGAGGTCGGACTATGCTCTTGAAACAGGGGGGATGGATCATTTGCTTCCTTTCACTCCCTTGGAAGTCAACAATAGATTCAAAGCTTTTTCTGGTTTGGATTCCTGCGATTGACGCCTGGGTACCTCTCCTAGTCTTCTTTGTCCAGAGAGGGGGTTATGGGCACAAGATGATAAATCTTATTTCTCTTGTGTACACTCCCCTATACAGACTTCATGTGATTCCCCTGGCTTGACTCCACCCCCCTCAGTGCCATCTAACCAGAGTCCATCTCCTCTCCCTGGGATCTCTGTCTTGCATGATATTAGTGATAGTGGCAACACGGGGACACAGGGACTTAAACCTAATACCCCATCTAGAGTCCTGAAGGTATTGTCATGGAATGTTGCAGGCATCGCCAATAAAATACACACTGAAGAATGGGACTCCCTAGTAATAAATAGTGACATCTGTCTCTTTCAAGAGACATGGGCGAGGGAACCCATGTCCAAAATTGGGTACGCAATTTTTGAAATCAAGGCTACCTGGAATGGCAAGGGGAGGGCCTCGGGTGGTCTGGCGGTGTGGGTTGCGTGTCACATTGGTTGCACAGCGGAGATTATAGCCACTTCCTCGCAAGACATCCAGTGTGTTGTATTGAACTGGCCAGGTGCCCCCAAACTGGCAATCATAAATGTCTACTCCCGCCCTGTTGGGCCTATGGCGGAGTCCACCACACTAGATGATCTTTCGTCCTTTCTGGGACAGTAGCCGACTGATTATAAGGTGGTAATGGGTGAAGATTTCAACTGCCACTTCGAACCCTTAGAGGGCCTGAGGGAAGGGGCTCTTACGGCAGAAGACGATTTCTGGGGTGTTCCAGTGTGCCAATCGCCCCACCCCAGATCCTGGTCCCCACTTGCGGTCCAAATTACGTCCCTGACCCCCAATTTTGCGCTAAGAGCCTGCAATGGACGAACAACTTCAGACACTCCCTCAAAATGCACATTCAATAGGAAGAACCAGGAGTCAAGACTAGACTACATTTTTGTTGACATTAGTCTCTGGCCAAAGGTACAGGATTTTAAAATAATCCCCCGTACAGATAGTGACCACAATGCCCTCCTACTCTCCTTGGTTCATCCCCCAGTAAATCTCGGACCTCCACCCCTCGAGGATAGAGAAGATCTGGGTAATCTGGTATTAACCTCCAACAGGCGTCGGGTGAGATGGGAGAAATTTTCAAATTCTGAAGAAAACATTAGGAAAATCTATGAGCTTGTGCTGCCAAAAGTTGAGGCCCTGGGTGAGCTTGTTAGTCAATCTAGTTCCCAGGATTTTGATAAAACCCTAGCTCTTATCCATGAAGACCTAGTGGGAGCGCTAGGTGATGTTCTCTACCCTGAGGTGGCGAAGCCCAAGCAAAAGACCCGTACCTCCTCCTGGTATAACTCTGAATGCAGAAAGGCCAAATCCGACCTAATCACCGCGGTTAAAGAAGGTGCTGCACGGACCACAGTGGCCGACTTGAGGCGCCGGTATAAGGCCACAATGGCCCGTGCTAGGTCAGATTGGGACTGGGATAGATGGCAAGACCTTTCAGCAGCCCTAAGAACCAGGGACTCTAGAAGATTCTGGTTACTAGTTAATACTGGCTCAGGAGAACCCAAAGCTGCAGTTGAGCCCAATATTGCAGCATCCCTATGGGAAGATCACTTTAGTAAACTTTACGTGGATAGCTCAGAGAGTACCGATTATGTTGTTGCAGCACTCCTATCCCTCCCTGGAGACATCTTGGAGTTTAGCCTGGGGGAAGTGGCCTGTGCAATAGACGGCCTAGCGTTGGGAAAGGCCCCGGGTCTTGATAAATTACCAGGTGACCTTTTTAGGTCCCAACCTGAGATCTGGGCGCCATACTTTCACATCCTTTTCAATTCAATTGCACGTGGAATGGCGATCCCCTGTACTTGGATGGGGGCAGAGATAGTTCCCATCTTCGAGAAGGGCTGTCCTCTCCTCCCATCCAACTACAGGCCAATCAGCCTCATAGATGTGCCCCAAAAGCTTTATTCTCGACTTCTATTGGACCAACTCCTGGACTGGATGGAGGAGAATGATATCCTAAGCCCCCTCCAGGCTGGCTTCAGGAAGAATACGTCCACCATGGACCAAATCTTCCGCCTCGTCCTCCTTTTCTGGAAATCGGTGAGGATTGAGGGAGGGAGATTGTACATGGTGTTCGTAGACCTGAAGTCAGCATTTGACTTGGTTCCACGAAAAAAACTCTGGGAAGTCCTTAAGGAGATGGGAGTCCCTACCCATCTACTACAGGCCATAATAAGACTCCATGAGGGCAATTTTGCCCAGGTACGATGTGGGAGGGGTGGAGTCCTGTCAAAAAGGTTTCCTGTTTCCAGGGGGGTTAGGCATGGGATGCGTACTGGCGCCTACACTCTTTTGCCTTTACGTTAATAACGTCATCACACATTTAGTTAATGTTAGGGACAACGACGCCCCTGTTTTGGCGGGCAGGAGGTTGCCGGCAATCATGTTTGCTGACGACACTCTCCTGCTTTCCAAATCCCCTATGGGAATTCAGCGAATCCTAGATGGATTTGGTCTTTTCTGTAGGCAGTATGGTCTTGAGATCAATACAGGGAAGACCAAATTCATGATTTTCAACCCCTCCCCTACAACCAGACCCAACCCTTCCCTGAATTCCACAGAACTGGAGAGGGTAAAAACATTTCAGTACCTGGGCATAACCTTGCATGAGAACCTATCCTGGGGACCACAGATCTCAAGTTCGCGAATAAGGCTTTCTCAACTGTCCGGGGCTATTCTAAGGGTTACGAACACCTCAACTTTTAAACCAATAGCTCCTGCAGTTGAAATGTATAAAACACAAGCGAAGTCGGCTGCATTATACGGCAGCGAACTATGGGGTCATCAAGCTGCAAATGAGTTAATGTGTGTGGAAAATAATTTGCTGAGACGCCTTTTGGCCCTTCCAACTGCAACTCCTCTGTTTCCCTTACGTTTAGATCTGGGTCTACCGTCTATAAGGGATGACTTTGAATCTAAACCATTAAGATTCTGGCATAGACTTTGGTCAACAAATGAGCTAAAACACTATAGGCAAGATCTCGTTCACGTCATGAATTTAAACCATAGTGATAAGATCCCTTGGCTTTCCTTTGTTAAGCAAGAACTGTACCGGCTGGGCTTCCAGGAGTTGTGGGAGGCCCCGGAATTAGGCTGCATCAGGGTCCCCCGGAAAAGATTCGTAGAGGCTTACAAGGAACAAAGTCTTGCCTGTCATGTGCTTGCACCCCGTACTGGTATTCTAACCCAACGTTTTATTGAATCCAAAAATTCTTACTCGTTTGAAACTTTTATGGACTATATTTTCCCGACTTTGGCAAGGAAGCTATTTATCCAGTGGCGGTTTGGCACTCTACCTATTAAATTCTTTACTTGCAAATGGACCGAAGGGGGGGACAAAATATGCCCTGGCTATAATTCCTGCGATGAGGAGGAAATCCATGTTCTGTTCTTCTGCCCTTCCTACAAGACACCTAGGAAACATTGGCTTGTGCCCCGGTGTAGGAACATGGGTATAAGGAACTTTGTAATATCGTTCAGAATACTGAAAACTGATTCCTCCCCACACCTTGTATTCGCAGTTGCAAAATATCTTTTGGCCATGTGGCGCATTAGGTCCAAGTTGCTCAAAGCAAGACTACCATAGGACTGTACTGCCTACCCCCCTCGCTGGCATTGTAACCTTTAGCTTTCGTGGTCATGTGTCTCAAAACACTATGTTTTATTCTCACACCCAATATCATCAAATGATTGTTGCTTGTATGCTTATGTATTTTATACTCCCCAAATTTTGAATGTTATCAAATGATTGTATGTTTGTATGTTGTTATGCATCTTTTATGGTCTAAATGGCCGAAATAAAGAATTTTTGGATTGGATTGGATTGGAATGTCTAAAACAAACTACCCCCAAAAACCAAACCGCATCTCTCTCCAAGTGTTTAAAACGTGCCTTAGATGTATTAACACTCCTACCTTCAGTACCAACAATCGAGCCGGATAAGCGTTTTGCTTCAAAAAATATATAAATAATCCGTGCCTTTATTCTGTAAGAAACAATAACTGAAATCATGCTTTGCTAAATAGGTTAAGTCTTAACTAACTTAATCGTATGTCCATAGTGCCAGTACTCACTCATTTGTCCGTGTGCTGCTGACGATTTCCTTAACACTAATGTGGTTGAATATTTCCCTTTCATCTGGAATGTAACAATAAAGTCGCCGTGAGACTTTAGTAACTCTTTTGCCAATGAAACTAAAAATTGAATATTCTACCGTTCTGCAGTATCATACCTTACCTATATCTTCGTGCCTTGCTACGCAACGTTAATCCCTCGCTCTCTCGGTGATTCTACACATTGTCGAGATGCCGGTATTAGGCGTCTGACGTCAACCTCAATGTAAACATAGAAAATGGACTAGAAGCCTGCCCGTACTTATCCAAAATGGCGACTGTTTACACTCGCCTAGGTACAATCCGAGTCAAAATAAAAAATAAAAATAAAATTACCCTTTCCCACCCCATTGAATCTGAAAAATGAAATTGTAAATGCACCATTATCTATATAAAAAATATATAATGAAAATAAAGTAATACCATGTGTGTGAAATACTTAGTAAAAAGATGCCCATACATAATACACCTATTTGGAGAATACCTGTGAGATTTTTTGAGCATGAAATTCAATACCACATGAATGGGATTTAAATACAAAAGTATAAAACAGATACTAAGCATTATTATAACACAATCTTACAGGAAGCAAATCATCTCAATCTTGTCATTGAGTCCATAGGGAATCAGCGTCCTAAGGGACTTTATCCAGTACGTTTCTCTTTGAGCCAACAATCTGACTGTATCAACATGTGGTTTCTCCACCAATCTCTCTAACACAGTGAATCTTAATTGAGGTATCGTGTGACCACATTCATGCCAATGAGCCGCTAGACATGATTTCATGTTCTTAGTACGTATCATGCTTTTATGCTCGGTCATCCGCACCTTCACCTTCCTTGCGGTACACCCAACATAAACAAGTCCACATGGACATTTAATTGCATATATGAGAACACTAGAATTGCAATCAGATGTATGTTTAAGGGTTATCTTTTTTCCTGTTTGTGGATGAGCAAATGAATTACCAACCAACACGTTACCACAATGTCCACAGTTTTGGCACTTCATCATGCCTTTCTGACCCAAATCTTTAGTTTCTTGCCTGCGACCTTTTAAAATCTCCTTGATATTCCTCGACCTGGAGTGTGCAAACAAAGGTTTCTCTAGAAATACCTGCCTGAAATCAGGTTCTTGCTCGATAATCTCCCATCTTTTCCTGATACATTTTTTTATCGCCGCTGCGGCTGTGGAAAATTTAAGTACATAAACTTCCCTCCTGCTTTTTCCTCTCTCACTTTTTTCCAACATTGTGGATCTAGACATTGTTCTCACTCTGTTCTCAGCCTGGTCAAGTACTGTGTCTGGGTAACCCCTCACTTTGTATTCTGTTCGCATATTCATAATAGTTTCATATCCTTGATTCTCATCTGAACAAATCCTTCTCGCCCTGATGAACTGTGACAGTGGTAAATGCCTTTTTAGGGATTCAGAATGAAAACTGTCAAAATGTAAGGCATTGTTCCTATCTGTAGGCTTCTTAAATACACTTGTCACAAGTGTGTCTCCTTTTCTTGTGATCATTATATCTAAATAGCTTATCTTTTTCGAATTGATGATATGTGTGAACTTAATAAAAGCATGACTATTGTTTAACTCATTGAGTCGTGCTCGTAATGTCTCCTCTGGTCCTTTCCACAATACAAGTATATCATCGATATACCTTAGGTATAGTGCTAGATGTTCTTGCCACTCATCCTTCTGTAGTATGTACTGCTCTTCAAATTTGGACATGAACATATTTGCATATGTTGGTGCCCCAGTAAACCCCATAGAGGTACCCGTCTTTTGTAGAAAAAACAATCCTGCCACTGAAAATATCCATGATACAGACAAAATTGCAATAGTTCAAGAAGAAAAATGTTTAGACTTTCCTCATACTCGTGTCTCAAAAGCATCCATTCTGCTGCCTCTAATCCTTCCATATGTGGGATCGAGGTGTAGAGAGCTGATATATCGATCGTGCACAGCCACAATTCGTCATCAGCAGAGATAGGTACTCTCTGCAATTTTTTTAAACAGTCAGTGGTATCTTGTTCAAAAGTTGACCATTATTGCACTAAAGGTTGCATAAAATGATCCAAATATTTCCCTAATGGTTCATGTAAAGACCCACAATATTTGGATCATTTTATGCAACCTTTAGTGCAACAATGGTCAACTTTTGTACAAGATACCACTGACTGTTTAAAAAAATTGCAGAGAGTACCTATCTCTGCTGATGACGAATGGTGGCTGTGCACGATCGATGTATCAGCTCTCTACACCTCGATCCCACATATGGAAGGATTAGAGGCAGCAGAATGGATGCTTTTGAGACACGAGTATGATGAGAGTCAAAACATTTTTCTTCTTGAACTATTGCAATTTTGTCTGTATCATGGATATTTTCAGTGGCAGGATTGTTTTTTTGCTACAAAAGACGGGTACCTCTATGGGGTTTACTGGGGCACCAACATATGCGAATATGTTCATGTCCATATTTGAAGAGCAGTACATACTACAGAAGGATGAGTGGCAAGAACATCTAGCACTATACCTAAGGTATATCGATGATGTACTGGTATTGTGGAAAGGACCAGAGGAGACATTACGAGCACGACTCAATGAGTTAAACAATTGTCATGCTTTTATTAAGTTCACACATACCATCAATTCGGAACAGATAAGCTATTTAGATATAATGATCACAAGAAATGGAGACACACTCGTGACAAGTGTATTTAAGAAGCCTACAGATAGGAACAATGCCTTACATTTTGACAGTTTTCATTCTGAATCCCTAAAAAGGCATTTACTACTATCACAGTTCATCAGGGCGAGAAGGATTTGTTCAGATGAGAATCAAGGATATGAAACTATTATGAATATGCGAACAGAATACAAAGTGAGGGGTTACCCAGACACAGTACTTGACCAGGCTGAGAACAGAGTGAGAACAATGTCTAGATCCACAATGTTGGAAAAAAGTGAGAGAGGGAAAAGCAGGAGGGAAGTTTATGTACTTAAATTTACCACAGCCGCAGCGGCGATAAAAAAATGTATCAGGAAAAGATGGGAGATTATCGAGCAAGAACCTGATTTCAGGCAGGTATTTCTAGAGAAACCTTTGTTTGCACACTCCAGGTCGAGGAATATCAAGGAGATTTTAAAAGGTCGCAGGCAAGAAACTAAAGATCTGGGTCAGAAAGGCATGATGAAGTGCCAAAACTGTGGACATTGTGGTAACGTGTTGGTTGGTAATTCATTTGCTCATCCACAAACAGGAAAAAAGATAACCCTTAAACATACATCTGATTGCAATTCTAGTATTCTCATATATGCAATTAAATGTCCATGTGGACTTGTTTATGTTGGGCGTACGGCAAGGAAGGTGAAGGTGCGGATGACCGAGCATAAAAGCATGATACGTACTAAGAACATGAAATCATGTCTAGCGGCTCATTGGCATGAATGTGGTCACACGATACCTCAATTAAGATTCACTGTGTTAGAGAGATTGGTGGAGAAACCACATGTTGATACAGTCAGATTGTTGGCGCAAAGAGAAACGTACTGGATAAAGTCCCTTAGGACGCTGATTCCCTATGGACTCAATGACAAGATTGAGATGATTTGCTTCCTGTAAAATTGTGTTATAATAATGCTTGGTATCTGTTTTATACTTTTGTATTTAAATCACATTCATGTGGTATTGAATTTCATGCTCAAAAAATCTCACAGGTATTCTCCAAATAGGTGTATTATGTATGGGCATCTTTTTACTAAGTATTTCACACACATGGTATCACTTTATTTTCATTATATATTTTTTCATATAGATAATGGTGCATTTACAGTTTCGTTTTTCAGATTCAATTGGGTGGGAAAGGGTAATTTTATTTTTATTTTTTATTTTGACTCGGATTGTACCTAGGCGAGTGTAAACAGTCGCCATTTTGGATAAGTACGGGCAGGCTTCTAGTCCATTTTCTATGTTTACATTGAGGTTGACGTCAGACGCCTAATACCGGCATCTCGACAATGTGTAGAATCACCGAGAGAGCGAGGGATTAACGTTGCGTAGCAAGGCAAAAAGATATAGGTAAGGTATGATACTGCAGAACGGTAGAATATTCAATTTTTAGTTTCATTGGCAAACGAGTTACAAAAGTCTCACGGCGACTTTATTGTTACATTCCAGACGAAAGGGAAATATTCAACCGCATTAGTGTTAAGGAAATCGTCAGCAGCACACGGACAAATGAGTGAGTACTGGCACTATGGACATACGATTAAGTTAGTTAAGACTTAACCTATTTAGCAAAGCATGATTTCAGTTATTGTTTCTTACAGAATAAAGGCACGGATTATTTATACATTTTTTGAAGCAAAACGCTTATCCGGCTCGAATGTTGGTACTGAAGGTAGGAGTGTTAATACATCTAAGGCACGTTTTAAACACTTGGAGAGAGATGCGGTTTGGTTTTTGGGGGTAGTTTGTTTTAGACATTGTCATCACCAGGTGTCGTTTAATTTTGGCTGGTCACAGTATTATCGGTTTGGTTTTTAAGGTTATAGGTGAACTTTTGTGAGCATGATTATTGATTTCACATGAAATGTGACAACCCACACGGAGAACCTCTGGTTTCTGTTAAAATAGATCGAATATTTCATAATGTATTTTTTGATTAGTAATTGTGAAAAATGTATGACTTTGTCTGATATGTGATAGAATTTTATGTTACATGTAGAACATTCCCCTGACGAAGGTGCATACCGAAATGCATTGGGATATGTCTTCATATGTTGAATCATGGAGAGTTGTTTGAAGAATTTAAACAATCGCATTGAATGATGGAAAAAGAAGAATAAAAACAGTTTTGAGGAAGGAAAATACAAACACCGTTTTATGATATATTTTTGGATTACTGTTAAAGCTTTCAGTCTTATTACAAAGACCGTATAATGCTATGAAAAACATTTCATGTGTTGAATTTTTGGTGAACAATTAATTTGGAAAAAATGTTCTTGTTTCGTTTGGATTGAAAATATGTATGAAAACTAGAAAGAAGTGTATCACGTAATAGTGAGAGAGTGAATAGTGCTCCCCATAACACAGGTTTCTGTGGTTTTTTCATCATCACAGGTTCCCAGCACCCTCTGTTTCACCACTGCCACCCTCTGTTTCACCCATGCCACCCTCTGGTACATCAATGCCACCCTCTGGTTCATCATCACTGTAGATTATGGGGGGGAAAAGCAAGCACAACTGCCCTGCTTCAACTGACATGAATTAATTTGGGGTTTGTTTATTAATGTGTCACTGTTTTAAAATTCCAGTTTGGCACCTGCTTCCTTATCTGTAATTTGCTTTCTGTTGCAGTGCAATTTTTTTTCCAGGACCTTTGCGGCCTACTTGTAGCTATTCTATGAGCCTGCTGTGAGGGTCAGAGCAGGGTCATACTATTGTTGCAACTAGCAACTTAACTCTGGAGGGGCCCCAGTCAGGAAGCACTACAGGGAATGGTTACTAATGATGAGTTTGAACTTTTGCACCTGCTGAGTGCTTTCAGTTTTGCAAAACTCGTTTTTCTGCAAGTTCGCGGGATTCGCGGGGCGCGAACTTGCGCGAGATCGAATTAGGAGGCCGCGAATTCGTGCGAATATGCGATTTGTTTTTTTGCAGCGTGTTAGTTCGCAAGGTTTTGTGCGTTTTAGCGAGCCGCTTGTAGCGCAACGGCGCGAAGTTACCCTCGCGGTCGTTCACGGGCGCGGCCATCTTGTTTGCATGACGTATTTCCGTTTCCGTGCGCGATGTGTAATCTCCCAAAGTGTGTGGCTCGCTAGTACAATTTTGTGTGTGTTCGCAAGGAAAATCTCGCGCGAACTTACCCACGCGGTCGTGAACGGAAGCGACCATTTTGTTTCTCATTCATTGCTATGGTTCTGGGCATGCTTTTTCTATCCTCTCTGAATCTCTACCATCCTTTGCTTGTTTGAAGTTTTTTTTATCTATTTTACTTATTATCTATCCCTCTATTTTTCTAGCTCTATATTTTTGTGTTTCCTGCTACTTTTGGTTAATTTTAAACTACTTTTTAAAACTCTTTTCTTTTCTTCTCTTCCCTATTCTATTTTCTTTATTATTTAGCTTCCTTTCTGCCCAGACCATGGTGAAGGGAGCCGGGAAGCATCCCGAGAAGGGGAAGGGTCCCGCACCCCGTGCCCGGCTCCCGTGCAGGCGTTTGAGGGGGGAGCAGGTCGCACCCCAGGAGATCTTCAGCCCGGAGGAGGTGGCCGCACTAATGTTTTATGTTCAGCGCCGCCTCCCCAGGACCATCATGGCAGGCGGCAAGATCGCTAGCGGGTACGGGATCCAGGAGCGCCAGAAGCGGTGGGAGAAGGTGTGCCGGGCCATGTACCACCACTCTCGGGTCTGGGGCACCTACAACCAGGCCACCCACCGCTGGACGGATGTCCTGGACCGGGAACGCGATCTGCTCGACCTGCTCGGCCTTGAGATCCCAGGGCTTGGTGAGTAGTAGTAGCTATTTCTTTACTACTCTGTTTTCTCCTGCTCTGTGTGTTATTATATTGCAATTTTTTTTTTTTTTACCAAGAGCAATAATGCTGCTGATTACATTGTAGGTAAATTATATTTTAAAATCTTCTGTGCATTTCAGGTGCACTGCTCTCCTTCTCAGTAGTGTTGCTACTATGCTTATTTGTTTTCGATTTTTTGTTCATTTCATTGGCCTGTGAAATTATGTATGAGTGTAGTTTAAAGAACTGCGTAATGCTAGACACTAAGGGTCAGATTTTTAATTACCGGCGCATCACTGCAGAGTAGCAGGGATGCGCCAGTAATTGTGCGCCACGCCACCACCACCCATGGTGCGCCGTATTTACAATGCGGCGCACCATGGGCCCCAAACGTCACCAAAGCGTTACGCATCTGTGCCGTAAAGGCAGCGCATTGCTGGAGTTGCGTCGCAATGATGGCGCAGCTCCATCAATGCTCTGGGGTGACCTATCTCCCCAATGCTGCGTCAAGCCGTACGTCTGCTTCAAGCAGGCGCAGGGTTTGAGTCACGCATCATTGTCCTCAAAGTGACTGATTGAAATATTGTAGATTTCCCTCAGCCACTTTTAGGATGCATTCCTGCGCAGGAACGCCCTCCCTTGTGCCGGAATGCCCCCTGATGGCGCAGGGCTTTACAACGTGATGCATCTCCCATATGCGTCACGTTGTTAATATACGCCGCACCATGGCGCCTCTTTTGTTCTGCCGCTGCGTCACAAAGGTCACGCAACAATGGAGCAAAAGAGCCGCAAAGGGCTTCTAAATCAGCCCCTACAGACTCAAGTCCAGTCTTTCCTTTGTACACATGGCGATAAGAAGAAATAGTGGTGGTGGATTGATAGTTTGAGTATTTTAATGACTGGTTAATGTAGTAGGAAACTTTTTAGTGTTGTCGCTGATCTGCAATCACAATGGACTTTGTCTGTCACTTCGCGTGCTGCGGACTGCTGCCTGCCAGTCCTAGGCAAACCTTTTTAGTACATTGTTTAGTGAGTTACTTAAGAACTTTCCAAGTCGACGGTCCGCAAATCAAGCAATACTAATAACGTATTAGACCACATGAGATCGGTCAATATATCCCGTGGAATAGTTGTCTATTTGCTATTTCGCCAAAATATTTTGTTATTGTTCTTTTGAAATGTTTGATTTGGTTGACAAATATCATCCATGTTTTCTGGTCTTTCTTTCTTTCATGTTGTACATCAGCTCCCCCCAGGGACAAGAGGACACAGGAGGAGGAGGCTGCTGTTCAACAGGATGCAGGCCAGGATCGGGCAGGCGAGGGCTCCTTTGCTGGCCCCGGTAAGTTTTAATTTTAATATAGAGTACCTATTTTTTCCTAGCGTTCCTAATTCGATTTTTTCTAAATCGTCTTTGATCTTCTTGTAGACTATGACTCCCTGTGGTATTACTAGATTATTCTTATTAGTCTGTCTGTTTAGCTAACTAAGATTGCACATTTGGCAATTCCATTGGACTCCCATTCTAGTCAGCAATAGCTCTATGCACTGAGTGCAGTCCTCTGGGATTGTCCATAATGTCTTTTCAAGTCTTCTAAATGTTTATGCTTTGACAATTGCCAACAATAAAAAGGTGAATGACCACCAAGAAAGAATAAGATACTACTTTACTTTTGGTTTGGATAGGAGGACAATCCATTCTACTAATGTTACAGGGACAAATCTGCACAAACAGAACTATGAACACTAAATAATGCATTGCTTAGCTTATCAATTATAATAGGCGCTGTTAGACTTTCCACATACCTCAGTGATAACAGACTTTGTAGTTGAACCCCCAATCTCCTTACTGACTAGATAGTGTGGCAGAGTCATTTAGCTCCCAAAGTCACCGATGATTGATCCCCAATGATGATTAGATTATCCAACGCAGGACAAGAGTACGGAGTCAGAATCAAGAAGTGTCAGAGGCACAGACTCATGCTTGCAAAAATTCCAAAACCTTTAGCTCAGCCACTCTAGTCTGGAGGACCAAAAACCACAGAGTCTATTTAAGTTTAAAAGCTTTATTAAAAGTAAACACATTTATTAAAATCAAGTTTGTCATAAAACTAAACGTTTAACTGAAAATGGAAAAGTGCTTAATGCTGACGATTAATTGGACACATTTCTTGTGGTCGAGCCGAGCTCTCACCTGGTTTGAACTTGATCTTGCTCGTGTTCTTAGAAGTCAAGCTTCTGTCTGTTAGGAGAAAAAGTGGTACGTGTTAAAAATAAAAAGCAAGCATTCATCAGTTGTGCCAAAAAGTGCAGCAAGACAACAGCCTTCCCTGGAAAAAGGGACATTTTTACTTTAGAGTAGACAGTCACAAATTATTACATTGTTTTCTGTTTTTTCACATTTCTTTATTCCTAGACCAAATATTATATAGTAGTGAGTGGTGTATTCTAACATTCTTAAATGTACTTTGTAGGTGGAACATCTGGTGGCGGGGCCAGCGCGGAGGTGGTGGTGGTGGATGAGGGGAACACTTCTGGGGAGGATGCGGTGCAAGTGCCTTACGACACCATTGTGCCTGTGAAGGTTCACACGGTGGTGGCGGCCAGAGGTAAGCTATATATTCCTTACTTATTGAGATTGAAGACTGCAGAGTGTGCTTTCTGCACGGGTGTATTATAAATCAACCAGGTAGTAGCCTCCTCTAAATGTACTTCGACTTAGCTGTGAAGTTTTTGGCGAGAAGAATCCCAATCAAATCTGAGATGAACTTGATGGATGGGATGAACAAAAAGCGAAAGAAGGGTGTAAGTAAGTGTGGAAGGACGAGAAATTTAATGATGACTAGCAAAGAAGAATGATATGTGTTTGCTTGGTCCCCGAGGTGGCTGGGAAGGGAAGAATATGGTATGGTGCATGGCTGGGTGAATGATGAAGCAAGGATGGGTGGAAGGAGAACACCCTGGGTGGGTCAAACAGAAACTGTATGTGTGCATATACTTTGAATGGATGGATGCCTGGATCATGGTACTATCTGACTCTTAGATAGCATATGTTTATCTAGAGAGAGTAGACGGTCACTGGATGAACTAAGTGTTACTTTGAAGAGCATGTAACACCGCACCCGCAGGTCCGTTCCAGTGTAGGAATGGCAAGGAAAAGAAGTTGTAATTTTGTCCAAATACTACCATGAATAGTAGCAGTAGTTGTATTGCAACTGCAAGCACAGCATATATCCGATTATTACTGTGGACACTCCCTACCTCTCTTAATAACTTTAATTTAGTAGTCGTACGTCATTCATGTGTGGGTGTATCACTGTTCACTCAATAATAATCAAAGCACCTAAAGTCATCCCATATGTAATGAAATACATCCCATGTGAAGTGATGGATAATAAGATTATTTAGCTTCTTCATTTTCCTTTTCTAGTACTCATTTGCACTGTAGGGTGAAAGTTAAATTAATTAAGCAGTAGCCCTTTTAACAGAGTATTCTCAGTGCCACCCATAATAGAAAAGTAAGAGCTTCACCACCTGCATGTACTGGACCGGTACAGTAACGCAAGTCTGTCTCACTCATCATGGTGTGCGTCTGTTTTTCTCGGGTGCAAGTTCACTGCGCTGGCATAATTCCGGCTTGCATAAGATAACGTACCAATTTTCCTAAACAAGAGAGAAGAAGAAGAATAAGACTGGTGTACTGTCATAGTCGACTGTAATGGAAGTGCATAGTGCCCGTAGAATTTGTTCCTTAAACTCCCACTAATGTTAGAACAAGGATGAAGAAGTGGGAGGTTAGATAGATACTGTCCTCAATAGTTATGTACTTTCAATTTGCTACTTATACTGTGACACAACTTTCTGCTCAATCATTTTGTGTTAATTTTAAGGAGCATTGGTTACAGACTATGTCTTTCTTTCTTCATATAGTTGCTCCTTCCAAATCAAACAAACCATCAAGGAAGGAGCTGCCTCAAATGGCCCGGCAATGGAGGCTGGATGCCACTGTCGCCGTATATCGGCGGCTGGTGGCCCTGGAGGAGGAGGACACGCAGTCTACCGGTACAACATCCACTGGGACAGCTGCATCCTCCTCCGTGCCCCCACGGGCTGTCAGCCAGCGCAATGCTCCAGCGGTACGGAGCCGGGCTACCAAAGCCAACCGCCACCGCCGAGCAGCAAAAACAGCAGCTGCTCCCCACAGGAGTCGCAAGGCACGCCAGCACCGCTTATGCCTCAGAGTGTCCTACCTGGAGCAGGAGGTCCTAACGTATAAAACCTTGGTGCAGGGCCTCCGCTCCGACCATGCCACCCTCCGCAAGGAGTATGATGCCCTGGCCGCAAAAGTGAACAGCAGCCTGCCGTAGTGTCCCTTGCCCCTTTTTTAGAGACTTTTGGGGGGTGGGAATTGGGAGTTGGGTTGTTTTTGGGTCTTTTGAAGGACAATCGTTGGGGTTAGAGAGGGTCTTGCGGGAGATTATTTTGTTAGGGCTACAAAAATATACTTTTTGAAACTTTATCTGAGAATACCTGTTGTTTACTGCTTTTGAGTCTGGTGGGTCGGGGTTTAACAGAAACTTTGTGTTCCTGAAACTTAAGTCTGTGTCATTTTCTTCCTTTAAGTGTAAATGGCTAAATGTTTTCAACACTAAATGCCTCTCACAGAGTAAGTGAATTCAAGAGTCCTAGGACTTTAGTAGTACTACCGTCAATCTCTCGTCTCTCCTAATACTTCATTATACTACCTCCCACCAAACGCTTATCTTACCTGTAATTTGTGTTTGAAAGTAGGGCTAGGCCCAGGGCTGGCTCCACGGGAAATGGCGATTAAGGTTGGCAATCCTGGGCGGATGAAATGTCCTCATTGCGGTGGTACTAGTGGTGTGACACAGTGGCAGTTGCATGCCTATGGAAAAAAGAAAATGAAACCTGGTTTGTCCTTATTGGAGCATTACAACGGTGCGATAGAGAATATAGCAGGTGACAGTACACTAGAACAGTGCCACAATGTAGCCTAACAAATGGTAAAGTATTGAAAGTATAACTAGTACTTGCGTTGAATTTCTTTGACATTGGCTACTACTACAAGAAATAGTACTGAAGCTGAGTAAGTCTAGAATATATCCTCGGATTCCTTCACCAGCCTGTTGCTATGACCTTATCCTCCCCAGCAAGTGCGTGGAATTATTGATGTCATTTAGTCACACATCAATCAAAACCACACAGCCCGGAGGAAGAGGGTTATGGTTTGGAAAATGGATGGGAATGGGCGTTTCTTTTTGGGTAGGTTTTGTTGAGAGAAGAAAAAAAAAGCACAGCATGGACAAACAATAATTGAAGATAAAGAAATCTTTGGGTACAAAGCTAACCATAAATCTATTAAGTGACATAAAGGAAGTGCATGCACTACTGCATGCATTGTTACTGAAGAGTAAGTAGTACTTTCGACAACCGTGAATGACAGAATGAGACAGTACAGGGCTGCAGCGTTTTCACTTGCCTATCTGTGCACTCAGAGAAACACTTCTTACATTAAATTAGGTTTAAAAATAGCCGAAGTAAAACCTATAGAATGGCTGTAGGGATCAATTTAGAAGCAGAGAGAGATCCAAGAAATGCAGTCACACTCATAGAAGAAAACAATGGATACTGTATCTGTATGTTGTTGTAATTGTCCTGTTGAATTTGGTAAGTAAGTTGCACGCATCAAACAATTCCTCTTATTAGCAGCACTCCTCCATTCCAGCTGACGCTTCGTCCATCAATGTTGGTGACCAGAAGACACCCTGTCCACTGCCTGCCTGGCGGATGCTGAATTGCGGCTCGCTAATGTGAAGCCTGACTCCATCCTTTTTTTTCCCATTGCACAGACTGAAACCCGGCCTGTAATTATTGATGGAAAAACAGGAAGTGATATTAGAACACCACTGATAAATAAATATAAGGTAAGTACGCTGTGTAGTGCAAAAAGTCACACTTTGAGTTTCCTAATAGACAGTACAATATTTTTGAAAGTGCGTACTCTGTCTGAGTCTCCTTTTGAAGGATAAATAAGTATGGGCAAATTAATTTAGCTGATCTTTCCCCTCAAGCTATGTGTACTGTAAACTGTGTTTTAGAACAAAATTAGACCTTCCCAGCAGTGCTCCCACCCAGACCCTTACTAAAGCCAGTCGCAAAAATGTAGAAGACCCCCAATCAGATCTCAAAAAACGAGGACTAGTAGAAAACTGGTGACAAAACGTACTTTGAAAGTAAAAGTAGGCCCAAATACCCCCTTACCCACAGTGGATTGTGTTCAAACCACTTGCAAGCAAGCAAAAGTGTCCATACCCAGCATCGCTCCAAGACTCGCAAACCCCCCCACAAACAGCCCCCCACCCAAACACATGCAATACAAATACTGCTAACCCTAACGAGCCCTAAGTTAAGAATAGTGGCAAACGCTTTCTTTAACTATGCCAAATCCCCCCTTTCCCACCATGGATTTTCTTCCATTCACTTGCAACCAAAATTACACATTCCCACGAGTGCTCTAAGACCCCAGAACTCAGTTGCAAAAATCTAGAACACCCCTAAACACATGCAATCCTGCTGCTAGGGCTAACCCTAACGAACCCTAAGTTACAAAAAGTGCCAAAAGGCTTTTCCTTATGGATTTTGTCCAAACCACTTCTATCCAGTATTAGACCTTCCCAGCAATGCCCCAAGACTCGCCAACCCACCCACAAAAAAGCACAACACCCCCAAACAGCCAAAAAGGAAAATCTCATACTTACAATATTTATCAGCCTTCGGTCCAAACGCGCTGTGCAGCTAGGTCATAACTCCCGTTTTCCACCACGGATTTCCTGAAAAGCAAATGCAATCAAAATTAGACTGTCCCAGCAGTGCTCCCAGACCCCAAAACTCACCCACAAACACCCGGAACCCCCCCAAAGAGCACCTCAAAGGCTAGCAAGTCAGCAAAAATCCAAAAATAATTTTGCCTCCGATTTGGTCCAAACCACTTTTATCCGGTATTAGAGCTTCCCAGCAATCGCCCCAGAGCCGTCAACCCAGGTGAAAACTAGTAGAAGACCCCAAACAGCCAAAAAGCAAAAGTACAAAAATGGGGACCAAGTCATTTCCATGGCAATTTCCAAAATCACTCCGCGCGCGCTCTGCAGCTAGGCCCTAACTCCCCTCTGCCACCATGGATTTGCTTCACACCTCTTGCAATCAAAAGTATCCATAGCCAGCAGTGCTCCCAGACCCCAAAACCCACCCACAAACACCAGGAAGCCCCCCAAACAGGCCCCCGAAAACGCTACATTGACCAAAATGTCAGAAATAGTAAAAAAAATGTCATCATGGATTTTGTCCAAACCACTTCTATCCGGGATTAGACCTTCCCAGCAATGCCCCAAGACCTGCCAACCCACCCGCAAAAAAGCACAACACCCCCAAACAGCCAAAAAGGAAAATCTCATACTTACAATATTTATCGGCCTTCGGTCCAAACTCGCTGTGCAGCTAGGTCATAACTCCCGTTTTCCACCACGGATTTCCTGAAAAGCAAATGCAATCAAAATTAGACTGTCCCAGCAGTGCTCCCAGACCCCAAAACTCACTCACAAACACCCGGAACCCCCCAAACAGCACCTCAAAGCCAAGCAAGTCAGCAAAAACGCAAAAACATTTTCGCCTCCGATTTGGTCCAAACCACTTTTATCCGGTATAAGAGCTTCCCAGCAATGGCCCCAGAGCCGTTAACTCACCCGCAAAGAAGTATAACACCCCCACAAGTGCAGAGTTTTTCTTCATTGGGCGTAATCCAGCCCTCTGCTTTGAGGGAAATAGGAGTCGGGAGGAGGAGGATAGAGGAGCATGTTCTTGTGAACTTGTGAACCTGAGGAATGCAGACTGCGGCACCTTCAAATCAATAAGCAAACAAGTGAAGACAGTTCTGCTGATGGGCTTGTTTTTGTGATTAAGTGATTAAAGTTTTAATTTTATTAACTGTGCAAAACAAAGAAAGACAGACACACAGGAATAAAAGTGAAAAAGGATGAAAAAGAAAGTCATTGATTCATTGGCTCATTTTCAGGGCTCGGTGTCAGGGAATAAGAATAAGAGTTTGTCCTCATACTCTACGAATTCAGGCAGGAGTAGGTCAGTGTCACCTAACAGAGACCAAATTCCCTCATCTAAGTTGCTGTCCACCTCGTCTTCATCCGGCGTGTTTTCTCGTACTTTGTAATCTGGTGGTATGAGGTGCTGATTCATCTTGTTCATTGTTAACCTCTCCACATTTTTGGGCGAGAGGCGGCTCCGTTTGGAAGTTACAATGCCACCAGCAGCACTAAAAACACGTTCTGAAGACACGCTTGCGAGTGGGCAAGACAAGTAGTTTATAGCCAGGTTGGAGAGCTGTGCCCACAATTCTTTTTTCCCATGCCAATACGCCAATGGGTCAGCATTAACATAGACCTCTGTTGAGTCATTCAGATAGTCCTGCACCATCGACTCAAGGTTCTCCAAGGTTCCTCCACTTGGCTTACTTTTTGCTGGGACCTTTTGAGAACCAAACCCAAGGAAAGTTAGCCAATCCTCTTCTATCCCCAATGTTACTGTTGTGTCTGGTGCAGATGATCCGGTTGCCAGTGTCTTTAACGGCTGAGAGGTCACTTGTGCCACAGCCACAGGTGCAGAAGTGGATTCTTTTGACTGTGGATGGCCTGCTGATGCTGATGTACTGCCTTTTCCTTCAATTTCCTGCAGTTCTCTTTCAAACCTCATGGCTGACAAGGCTAGCCAACGTTTGTACTTTGTAACATCTTCATCATCAAAAGGAAAAAATGCTCAGTCTGCCAGCGCCTTTTTGTAGCGTGGATCCAGAATAGTAGCACAAATGTAATGCTGTTCTGAGTGAATTATTTTAAGACGTTCATCGCCAAGTAGGCGCTCCAATAATTTCTCAGCCAAAACAAAAGCGTCTTTCTTTTCATTATCTTTTTGAAACATAGAAGACACCGCCTTCAGTTGGTGCTCCAGCATGCGCAACAATGGGATAGCTTTTCCCAAATTACAGTCCTCCGTGCTGACTGCACGCGAGAAGACCTCAAAAGGACAAAGCATGTCTGTCAGGCTTTTAACTAGCTTCCATTGCGCCGCATCTAGCCTCAGGTCCTTCTGAGCTGTACCCAGTGTTAAGAAATAGTGATCGAGTACCGTATACTGCTCATACAGATGCTCAAGCATGTAGAAGGTTGAGTTCCAACGTGTTGCCACCTCCTGGATGAGTGCTTTCACTGGCATTCGACGTTCATGTAGCAGGCTCCTCAGATGCTTCCGGGCCTTAAAAGAATGGCTGAAATGGTTGCACATTCTTCGGCAGGTGGCCACTAACTCGCACGCTGGACTGTCTTCACTCAAGAATTTTTTAACAACCAGGTTTATACAGTGCGCCAAACACGGCACTCTGAAATAGTTACCCAGCTCCATGGCCTTAACTACATTGGTGCCATTATCCGTGGAAACATAACCAATCTGGCGTTTTTTTGGGGACAGCCAGTGAAAGACCTTTGTGTTAAACTCATTCAAAATGTTTTGTGCTGTATGACGTTTCTCCAAGCCAAACATGGCTAGTGTTGCATGTTTCCGAGCAGCTTTAAAAACTTGGTCTGGGTCAACACCTGCGTTTAGCTTTGCTTTAACCCCTGAAAAAGAGACCCAGTGTGCAGTGATGCACATGTAATCAGCACCTGCGCCACTGGTCCACATGTCTGTTGTCAGATGTATAGTGTGAACAGCACTCTTCTGCAAAGCTGCCCCAATCACCTCCAGCACATCTTCATGTAGTGCTGGAACCGCAACTCTGGCAAAATAGAACCGGCTAGGAACCTTCCATTTAGGGCAGAGCGCTGCCACTAATTCTAGAAAACCAACCCCTTCTACAAAAGAAAAAGGGAGAAGGTCCAGAGCTAGCATTTTAGCCAGCTTAGTGTTATTCAGACGCGTCAGTGGGTGGTTGCGTTCACATGGCGCGTCTGAAAACAACATGGTTCTAATGTTGCCCTGGACCAAGCATTTACGGGATGATGATGATGACTTCTTCGACCCAGTTACGCTCGCTGATGAACTTTTTCGCATTGGTGTCTCACTCTCTCCCACACTCTTAGTGTGGCTCACATGGGGTGTGCTGCTGACAGGGGTACTGGGTGTAAGTGAAGTGTTTGACACGTCTTCTTCCTCCTCGTCATCATCTGATGAAACATCAACGTTTTCTTGACTTGCAATTCGGGCTTCCTTTATCTCCTTTAAGTGCGCAAACCATTGGACAGGGTGCTGTCTCCTAAGATGACCTCTCTGGCCTCCGGTACCGTAGTTGGTACCAAGCTTACCACGACTAACTGCAAGCTTACAAATGTTACAAATGGCGAAGTTTTTTCTTTTTTGGGCAAACACTAAAGAAGTCCCAATCGGTGGACTTGAAATGTCTGTGGGGGCCGGAGGAGGCGGCGGTCATGCTTCTAATGCCAGATGCAGTGGAGGATGTGGATTGCCGAACTTTACTACGTTGTGCACTTTCACCACCACTAATTGAGGTGGAGGTGGATGGAGGTCCCTTCTGGCGAAGAAGAAATATGGAAACGGTAGGTGTTGGTGTACTAGTTAACTCCAATGATTGTGGTATTTCCATTGCCTCCTCGTCGACAAAATCATCACGCTCAGCAGCTTCTCGGGCTAGGGTCAAAATGTCTGTTTGCTGCATGCCCGCTGGGGCTGTAGTGACCTTTATGATGACTGGGTCATCGTCGTGAGAGTCTTCATCAGCAGCAGTATCCGCCACTTCTTGTTGAGCCTCATCACACTCCATAACTATGAGACTTTGGACAAGCTTCCTTTTACGCTTAATGACCTTTGTCAGATCATGGTGTGACTCACTCTCAGACGGCAGTGGTGCGGGTTCCCAATTTTGATCCGTATCATCAGAAGGAGGTGTGCTTGAAGAAGATGTAGACACCACCCTTGATCTCTTCCTTGCTAAGGGTGTGGAAGACAATGAATGATCATCAGGAGGAGTGGCTTCCTCAAATGATACCTCGTCTTGATTGTCGATTTCCTGATTTGCCCCTACTTCGGGAGGAACAACTATTGTGGGCACTTGTGACCCTCCATGCACCTCTGCTTGCGCATCTACTTGCGCTGCCTCTCCTTCCACTTGTACTTGGGCTTGTACTAGCACATGTGGTTGTTGTTGTGGCTGTGGTTGTTCAACAATCATCAGATGAGTTACAACAACCTGTGTTGATTGAGGGACATTGCTGCTACTTTCTTGCGATGAGCCAACATCACTGGTCGATGGTGATTGAACAACTAGACTAAGTGCCTCTGCAGCACTCAAGGGCTTGGACTTAAGTTGGCGTGGTGGTGGCACTGAGCCCAATGGAGCGGGGGTGCTGCTCCCAGCTTGATCCCCAGCAGATCCCGCTGCTGCTGCAGGCGTACTTTTTTTTTTACTCCCAAAAAATGGGGCGGGCGGCACACCAGTCTCCTTGGTAACTAGCTTCTTCTGCTCCTTACTGGCAACTTTCTCGCTAGAGGAGCTACGGGGAACTTTTTTTGGGGCCATCTTCTTCAGAGGTCAGAACAGCAGGCCGCAGTTGCACGAGTTGCAGAGTTGTCTGTGGCCAGACGTGACGTCGCGTGGCGTTATGCTGCACACACACACCGCTGCAGGACTTCTTCCTGGCACTGGTGGTTCTCTTGAGTCTTGTGCACATAAAAGCAATGGAAGACAGAGGAACATCAGTTCAGTTATACACCCCAAAAAATCGAAAAACACAGAAAAATCAGCACAATCCCATGCCATCCAGGCCCTCCATGATGTTTAAATTCAGGACACCCCACAGAAAGACTAGGCCCATGCACCACTCACTACCCCTGGTCAAAAGGTCACAACAACAGCCCAAAAAAACGAAAATCACAGAAAGATCTGCACAATCCCATGCCATCCAGGCCCTCCATGAAGTTTAAATTCAAGACACCCCACAGAAAGACTAGGCCCATGCACCACTCACTACCCCATGGCATAATGGTTGAAAGCTAGGCAAAATGGTTGTAGACCTAAGAACACTGCCTGCATTCAAAATGGCCCCCTGCCTCCCAGCACATGGCCAGGGCCTGCCTGTAGCAGCACTCAAAATGGCCCGCACCCACATGGCCTGTCCCCATGAACAACCCAAAAAAATCGAAAAACTCTGAAAAATCAGCACAATCCCATGCCATCCAGGCCCTCCATGATGTTTAAATTCAAGACACCCCACAGAAAGACTAGGCCCATGCACCACTCACTACCCCTGGTCAAAAGGCCACAACAACAGCCCAAAAAAACGAAAATCACAGGAAAATCAGCACAATCCCATGCCATCCATGATGTTTAAATTCAAGACACCCCACAGAAAGACTAGGCCCATGCACCACTCACTACCCCTGGGCATAATGGTTGAAAGCTAGGCAAAATGGTTGCAGACCTAAGAACACTGCATGCATTCAAAATGGCCCCCTGCCTCCCAGCACATGGCCAGGGCCTGCCTGTAGCAGCACTCAAAATGGCCCCCACCCACATGGCCTGTCCCCATGAACTCCCCAAAAAAATCGAGAAACACAGAAAAATCAGCACAATCCCATGCCATCCATGCCCTCCATGATGTTTAAATTCAAGACACCCCACAGAAAGACTCGGCCCATGCACCACTCACTACCCCTGGTCAAAAGGCCACAACAACAGCCCAAAAAAACGAAAATCACAGAAAAATCAGCACAATCCCATGCCATCCATGATGTTTAAATTCAAGACACCCCACAGAAAGACTAGGCCCATGCACCGCTCACTACCCCTGGGCATAATGGTTGAAAGCTAGGCAAAATGGTTGCAGACCTAAGAACACTGCCTGCATTCAAAATGGCCCCCTGCCTCCCAGCACATGGCCAGGGCCTGCCTGTAGCAGCACTCAAAATGGCCCCACCCACATGGCATGTCCCCATGAACACCCCAAAAAATCGAAAAACACAGAAAAATCAGCACAATCCCATGCCATCCAGACCCTCCATGATGTTTAAATTCAAGACACCCCACAGAAAGACTAGGCCCATGCACCACTTACTACCCCTGGTCAAAAGCCACAACAACAGCCCAAAAAATCGAAAAACACAGAAAAAATCAACACAATCCCATGCCATCCAGGCCCTCCATGATGTTTAAATTCAAGACACCCCACAGAAAGATTAGGCCCATGCACCACTCACTACCCCTGGGCATAATGGTTGAAAACTAGGCAAAATGGTTGCAGGCCTAAGAACACTGCCTGCATTCAAAATGGCCACTTGCCTCCCAGCACATGGCCTGCCTGTACCAGCACTCAAAATGGCCTCCACCCACATGGCCTGTCCCCATGAAAACCCCCAAAAATCGAAAAACACAGAAAAATCAGCACAATCCCATGCCATCCAGGCCCTCCATGATGTTTAAATTCAAGATACCCCACAGAAAGACTAGGCCCATGCACCACTCACTACCCCTGGTCAAAAGGCCACAACAACAGCCCAAAAAAACGAAAATCACAGAACAATAAGCACAATCCCATGCCATCCTTGCCCTCCATGATGTTTAAATTCAAGACACCCCACAGAAAGACTAGGCCCATGCACCACTCACTACCCCTGCTCAAAAGGCCCCAACAACAGCCCAACAATCGAAAATTCCAAAATTGTAGTTGCAGCAACTGTAATGCCTCAAACAAACTTACTTGTGAAATTTCTAATCCAAAAGTGATCCAAAGAAAGTCAAAAAGGCCTCAAATCCAAATATCCAGCAGCATCCACAAAAAGTAATCCTTCCAGGTCAAGATCTGAATGAAAGTGACCAGCACATGAAGAAAGCACTGGGAGGAGCCTGCTGGACAGGAACAGGAAGTTGGAGACTGTGGGGCACTTCCTTCCTATTCCCCTCCCCCCCACAAAATGGACTCCTTGCAAATGTCAACCTGAGGAGTTATTCTGATAAAAATCATCATTTTCAGAAGGTTTATGCTGCTTGCTGGTGGATTTCTTGTGCAGAATTGCTAATTTTGTATTTTCACGAGTGCCAGATTGTTGCTGCCCGCCGCATGTACGGGTTCGCGATACGTGATCACGGCGTACTCGCGTTGACAAACTCTCGCTGTGTAAGGTGGCAAGCCGCGATGATGAAATCGCGGTCGCCAAACTTCCACGGGATCCCGCCGCAAGATCCAAAATGGCGCAGCACTCGCAAAATATCGAGAAAAACAACCGGGCAAACGCTGAATGACGGTAAGTGAACGCCGCACGCCGCAAAATTGTATCACCAAAAAAAAAAAAATCCGCTGCGTGCGAATTTGCGGATTTTGCGGGAAATTCGCGAATCTTGCGGATTGCGAATTTACCGAAAATCCGCAAAATCCGCGAGCGGAACAGATTTTCCACCCATGCTTAGAGAGTAGTAAATCTAACTCCTTTAGAGTCCAACACCTTCCCCAAAATAGTTTAAATTGGAGTCAGAACACTACATTTAACCTCTTTAGTGTTCAACAACTTTGCCAAAATGAATTAGATTGGAGTAGGAATAATTTATCTATCCTATTTATTTTCCAACACCTTCCCCATAGTGGTTTAGATTGGAGTAGACATATGAAATGAAACACTTTTAGGGCCAGATGTAGGTAATCCATTTTTACCGATTCTAAAATACCGAATTTTACTGATTCGGTATTTCAGAATCGGTAAATGGGATGTAGCTAATAATTCGGAAAACTTTACCGAATCGGTATCTCTGATTCGGTATTTCATTCCTATGGGCCTCTAGGCCCATAGGAATGAATGGGAATTACCGAATCGGTAAACCAACCAATCCTGTGTATCCACCCCACCCCACAACCAGGAAGTGGCCACACCCAAGCAGGTGCACACTATCAAAACATTCTGGAGAGCTGTGAGCAACTGAGCTACTGGCTGTTCTGAGCTGAGCAGAATTGCAGGATGGAATCCCAGGAATCACAGAGGGAAGGAGCAGACCAAAAAAGAAAGTTAAAGTTCAGCACAGGTGAACTGCAGGTGCTCGTGGACGAGGTGGTCAAACACCACACCCAGCTTTTTGGTAAACAGTCTCTGCAGGTAGCAGAGGCTGTGAAAAGGAAGACCTGGCTGGGAATCCAGGCGAAGGTGAACACCATAGGGGCGAGCCCACGAGAGATCGATGACTTGAAGAAACGCTGGTATGATCTCAGGATCATTACAAAGAAGATGCTGGCTGCACAGAAGAAAGAGGCCAGTGTCACTGGGGGAGGAAGGAGCAGGGCACCTGCCCTCACGGACCTGGAACAGCTGGTGGAGTCGACCCTGGAGCCCGAGAGTGTGTTTGGAATCGGGGATGCAGACAGCTCAGCCAGAGCTGCCACAAAACAAGGTAAGGAGCATGCCCAACAATCCTCCCCCCTTCCCTGTCCCCCTTCCCTGTCCCCCTTCCACAATGTGGCTGTGTGACTCACACTCCAGTACAGGTTTTAGCATACACCAGCAATGCATCATGGGAGAGGTAGTCATTGAAACACCCATCATGACAGTCATCACACAAAACAACAAGGCATGCCACACACAACATACATAAGCAGTTGAGGACATTGACGTAGTGTTTTAGGATTGTAATTTAATACTGAAATACAGGGTTGCAGCACCACTGAGCCACTGTCCACATATGTCCACAGGAGAGTCATAGCGCAGGAGAAGGAGAGAAGGGCACTTTTATTGAGTGGGTGGACTTTGTGTGCCTGTATATGTATTCAGTGGCTGAAGGAGTGCAAATTGGAATGTGTGTCCCATCAATGCAGCCTATGATGTGCGGGAACTGTGCCATCAGGTAAAAGTCAGTTTTGGTTTTCTGCAGTTCCGCCTGTGTGTTTGGGAAGCTGATGTAATGGTGCATTCTCTGCATCATGGCATTCAGGAACTTTCTGAAGAAACGGGACAGGCAACTCTGAGACACCCCACCGACAGCAGCTATCCCCCCCTGGTAACTGCCAGAAGCAAGGAGATGTAGGCTATAGAGCACCTGCAAATGTGGGGGTATGGCGTGAGCCCTTAGTGTTGGGTGCTCCAGGAGTGGGTGCAGGTCCCTTATCAAGTCCAGGATGGTGTGATGGTGTAGCCTGTACCTTTGCAAGATCTCTGCCTCAGTAAGTTGGAAGAGCAGTAGACTTGCTCCTCCCGTCTCCTGATCCTCTCTCCTGCTGCCTGTAGCCATAGCCGCCTTGCAATGACGTAAAAAGCAGCCATGGTGATCACACAGTTGCATTTTGAGATTTTTTATATACCATGTGGCTGATTACCACCTGCTTCCAGTTGGTATTAATTACCAACTCTTAAATACAGAATTTCATGAAATTCAGTATTTTTGAGTTTACCTACATATCTTTTCTCGTTTTACCGTTTCATATTTACCAATTCGGTAAATAAGAATTCAGTAAATGCTGATTCGGTAATTTTTAATTCGGTAATGATGAATCGGTATTTACCGATTCATATTTACTGAATCCATACTTTTTGACCTCCTACATCTTGATGGCCTAAATACCGGTCGGTAATGGCTAATTTACCGAATTTTGGCCGTTACCGACCAGTATTTGGCTACCTACATCTGACCCTAAGAGGCTCGTTTATGAGGTTTTGCTGAAGGACGGTGCCGCAGGCCTTCCTGCTGCACTGCCCTATGGCAAAAGTAAAGGGCAGGAATGTGCTGTATCAATCAGATACAACGAATTACAGTCCTTTTTCTCTGCACCGGTTAACAATAGGCTGTCTTGCGCCAGCACAGGTACCTTTGCACCATGGTGCAAAGGTACCTGTGTTGCGGGGATGTTCATTTTTGTGCAGGAAGGAAAACCTTCCTGCACAAAAACAATCACAAAATGGTGTTTTCTTCTTTCTATGTGTGCTGCAGAATGCAGCACACATAGAAAAAGACAAAACAAGGAGAAATAAAGATATTTCTCCTCGTTGTGCCTCCCTTACGCCTCCCATGGGGTGGCATAAGTTTAAGGCACTGCCTCAGATTTACGATTTCTTAGAAATCTGGGGTAGTGCCAAAAAGCCATGGATGTTGCTGGGTATGCCCCTGCAACACCCATTGCAGGCCCCTTTAATGCAGAAAACTGCATTGAAGGGAACAATATTTACAAGGCAGCATTAGTAAAAAAAAACTGACTTAGAGCTGCCTTGTAAATATGGAACAGGCTCCTGCACACGGAACGTCATAAAAAGTGAAGTTCCAGCGGTGCAAGAGGCCTCATAAATGAGGCCCTGAGTGTCCAAATGTAACTTGCAATTATTAAGGAATTGCAATTAAGGAATTCTAAAAGCCTATTCATGTAAGATGCGCTATAAACTTAGCGAATCCCAAACATTCCTTAATTTCAAAATGCAAATTGCGAGTCGCAATTAAGGAATGCCTTCCCATTCATTCCTATGGGCCTACGGGCCCTTAGGACTGGGAGATTGCATGGGCAATTTGTGAGTACCAATAGATGCTCTCAATTTGCGCATGCATTTTCAAGGGTGCAAGGGTGTCAAAAGGACACCCTATTGCACCCCTGAAATTGATCTGTGCACACATGTTGCGCACACACATGCCCAAGGGCATTTGTGTGTGAAACCTACAACTTTGAAAAATGCACTTTTCAAAGTTTTTGCAAATTACCATCAAGTACAAATTGATGGTAATTTGCACCCCCTATTAGCAAAATCACAGTTTGCGATTCCATCATGCAATGCATTTAAGGAATCACCATGTTGCAATTCCTTAAATGCAATTGCAATTTAAGAAATCTCAATAATTTGCAATTTCTTAAATTGCGAGAGGTTGATGCATTGCAGAAGCCCTTTTTGCAGGCGCAAACAGGTGATTTTTGCGAATCCACAGTTGACGCAAGTGCCTGATAGTCTTTTTTAATTTCATTAAGCAAGCATTTTTTTTTACCACTACCCATATTTTGTACTTTATAAGTGTCATTTTGAGCCTCGATGCACAAAACAAAACCTTTATAAAGGTTTTATTTAGGGCCCAATTACAGGTACATCAGACATGGGACTGCTGTACTGTCATTGGAGGTCCAACCGACTCCTCCTTAGCGGTCTGACAGCCCTATTATGTGGCATGTGGTCAGACATCTGCACTACCACCTCCAGACTGCCACCACCACCAACATCATATCTCCTGCGGCGATGTGAATAGCAGCAGTCAATGGAGGTGGTGCAGGGATTGGCACCGCCACACCATTACGACCTGCCTTTCTGCAGAGCTTTCAATGGTGGTGACCCCACCATAAAAAGGTCGGCGGAAAGGCAGGTAAGGGGCCCCAAACAGGGCTACAGGGTGAGTTAGCCCATCGGGACTGTGGCTGAGGGCACATGTTGTGCTCCTCTATGTTTGCACTGTGATGCGTGCACTGTGTGCCATGCACAACATGGTGTTTGTGGAGGAGGAACCTCCGTGGCACCACCGGCGGAGAGGAAATTTGTAATATGCTTGGCGGGACTGTGGCCGTCCAACCAAGCATACTGCAGCCTTTTAACCGCCACAACACCGACAGGAACGGAAGTTCCCTACAGCTGTGGCGGGCTGCGGCAGTCCGACCACCCAAATTGTAATAGGGTGTTCAAGAGACCACCACCGCCACGCCATTACGGGTGTGGTGGTCCGTGTACTACCAGATTCGTAATTGGACCCCTAGTGTTTTTGGGGTAGGGAAGATGTGGGAATTTCTAGTTAGTGTGAGTTATGGTGTTAGTTTTATTTGGTAGGAATATTTTGTGGTAGTTTGTGATGTTATGCAGTGTAATGTGGAAGGCCTAACTATAATTTAATAGTAGTAGTATGCTATTTTACATATAGGTATGTGTTGAACTGTGGTTGTAGAGTTGTAATGTTATGTTTGTATTATATTTACGAGGTATGAATTGTGAGGGTGGTATGTTATGTTTTTGTACAGGTTAGGAAGTCTGAGTATAATGTTTACAGCTATTTTTAATGCATTTATTTAAAAAAGTAAATTCATTTGGTTTCATTTAAACCATCATTATTTTTTAATTTCCTTAGATTTTTTTCAGATTTATGGGAGTGGCTTTTATTTACTATTATTCGTTTTTTTTAAAAATAGATTCCAATGACTGTGGACATTTTATCAGTCTGTCAACCCTAGTGTCTTCAAAATAGTCCTCAAGTAAACTGCAGATTCTAATAGCATGTTGTAGTGGTTAGTTGTCTGTTACTAGTACACATACCAGAGCTATTCAATTTTTAATTTCAAAGGCAAACTGGCTGTTTGTTGCTGTATGTTCAGACGTTTCCAAGTGCGTTGGTTAAAGTGGTTAGAGCAGCTCTGCATGGCTGTGTGTGGGTATAGTTTAAGTATTGTTTGTATCATGGCTTTTTTTAAAGTCTCTAAAACATTTGTGTGGAGAATAGTCTTTAGTTTTTACTGTGACGTGGTCTAAAAGTTCATAGTAAGTTGCACTTTGTTTGTTAAACAGCAGTGCATAAATGAGGGGTTATGATAGTGTTCTGATATTCATCAAGGATGATATGTATCTGTGTGAAGGTCACGCCAGCTGCCTACCAGAGGACCGCCAAAGCAGTTCTGACAGAGCCCGCCAGATCACGGTAGTGCCTGCCTAAAGGCTCATAGGAGACCCTTAGACAGGCATACCTTGACACTGCCTCAGCATGTTCCTGCATGGTGTGGTATTTATCATGTGGTGCATGCTGCACCATGCAAGAACTGGGGTTCACAAATGCAGTGCGGCACTACATGTGCTCCCCTCCAGGCATCCCCAGGCCCTGGAGCAGCATGGAGCACTGTAAGACACCCCTTTGTTGCCTCATTGCCACCCTTTTCATGGCAGTCTCACAACCATGAAAAGACTGGTGCTGAGGCAACTCGTAATATGCTCGGTGGTGCCATAGTAGCAAAACCAGCCTGTTACTGTACCTGACCACTGCACCACCGCCACGGAATCCAAGATCTTCATCGGATGCAGCGATCTTGTGGTGGTCCAACTGCCAAACTCCTAATAAGGTGGGCAGACCACCAGTCTTGCAGTCCACAGATCGCCACCATGGGTTTAGCAGTCCAATGGACCACTAAACTTATAATAACCCCCTTAGGAGATTATTTTCTTTTTTTTAAGCAGATCTTTTTATTTACATGTGAAATATAGCATTGACCTTGAAACATAGCAGTGTCATATATTTTCCATTATCTTCACAAGTCAGTCCCATCCCAACCAATCGCCCCTTGGCCCTTCACTTTTTGCCCAGTGGTCTTGTAATGTTCCCTGCTTCTTCACTGGGCTCAACCAAGTCTTCGCATATTTGGACCCTACAGACGTTCTAATAGTTTCAAATTATCCGTCAGTTGAGTGACAGCCTCTACCTCCGTAAACCACCCTTTCCACCATGATACATCAGTCCATCTCTTGTTTCCATGACTCCATATCCGGGGCCTGCCCGGCATCCCAAAACCCTTCTATATTCCTCTTGGCCACATAACATTCTCATTGAGAAAGCCCTCCCAATGACTCATATCTGGAGTGCCTTCCAATCGACTTGTACGCACGCAGTCCAAACAACGGAGTACAATGCAATGCACATCAAATCCAAATGACACACTTGGAGCACAATACGGATGACCGACTCGTACGGAATGCAATCCATTTGAGCAAATCATCCGGAAATAAGGCCGATGGGACTGATTCGTACGCGAACGCTGCAAGATAGCTTAGCGTGTATGGGACACACTTGGACCACCCCACAAATCCACTATTAAGCCTCCGGTGGGGTCAACGGAACATGTCGATTTTGATCAATAAAGTCCAACAGAAACAGACAGAAAAAGGCCAAACAAGCATTAACAATGCAAAAAAAATCTGATCATCAACCACACCCACAACTCCAGGTATATAAAGTTCCAAAATAATGACCATGATGCTTTGCTAAATTTCAACAACTGACAGGACATAGCCACTGTTTCACTGCTCCATGCCACATATACTCACACTTCAGCCACCACACAACTGGCACACATTGGATACCTTTCATCAACCACTCTCAAACACACACACATTTACTCATACACACTCACCCTCACGTTCACACTCACCCACACCTCCATCTGCACAACCAACCCTCACCATGCCCCCAAAGAAGAATCCCAAGTTCACAGGAATGGAGTTGGAAGTAATGATTAATGAAGTTTTCAGAGTAGAGCCACAGTTATTTGGGAACTTATTCCAACAGAGCCCACTGTCCCAGAGAAATAAGAAAGGGGGTTGGGAGCACACTGCCTCATATCCCAGCACAGTTTGCCCCTTTGCATCCTGGTAAATGCTGGTACTAAATTAGTGCTTACTTGAAATTTAGCTATAGTTTTTCACCAAAATTGGTGCAGACATTGCTGTATACATCTAGACAGGTGTTTCTGGGTTCATCCATTCTTCAGTAGAGAGCAGCAGTAGTAGAAAGCAAAAGAAAAGTCATCTGGGGTTGCTGGAAATGCTGGCAAATTCCTCTTAGGTCACAGGACCATTAACAGGCACGCAGGCGCATCTCCGAAGCTCGTCAGCTTGCTTGCTCAAGGGAGCCTTTTGAATAGAATGGGGGTTGGGAGCACACTGTCTCACATCCTAGCACAGTTCGCCCCTTTGCATCCTGGTAAATGCAGTACAAAATTAGTGCTTACTTAAAATGTTGCTGTTGTTTTTCACCTAAGTTGGTGCAGACATTGCTGAATATCTCTAGACGTGTTTCTGGATTCAGCCCTTCTTCATTAGCGAGCAGCAATAGTAGAAAGCAACAGAAAAGTCATCTGGGGTTTCTTCAAATGCTGCTGAATTCCTCTTAGGTCACAGGACCATTAACAGGCACACAGGTGCATCTCCAAAGCTCGTCAGCTTGCTGGCTCAAGGTTAGCCTTTTCAACAGAAAGGGGGTTGGGAGAACACTGCCTCACATCCCAGCACAGTTCGCCCCTTTACATACTGGTAATTGCAGTACAAAATTAGTGCTTACTGGAAATGTAGCTGTAGTTTTTCACCAGCGTTGGTGCGGACATTGCTTTATATCTCTAGACACATGTTTCTGGGTTCAGCCCTTCTTCAGTAGAGAGCAGCAGTAGTAGAAAACAAAAGTGAAGTCATCTGTTCTCTTGAGCCATTGAGCAGATGAGCTTTTGGAGATGCACCTGTGTGCGGTACTGAGACCTGGTAGGATTGTGGCAGCTTGCTCAGCAACCCCAAATTACATTTGTTTTTATCTCTACTGATGACAGATGATATCCACAGACACGTGTCCAGAGATTTACACCACTATCCTACACCAACGTTTGTGAAATACTCCAGTAAATATTCAAGTAAGCATTTACCATGAACTGCATTTACTATAATGCTAAGGGGTGAACTTTTCTGGGAGGTGAAGCAGTGTGCTCTCACCCTCTTCCCGAGAAATAAGATGTGGGACAGGATAGTCAGCAAAGTGAATGCTCAAGCACCTTGCCTGCACACAACGGATGATATCAGGATCGGCCACTATGATGTGCGAAGAAGGGTCAAGAAGCTACTTGGCAGAGACTATGCCCTGAGTCAGTGGACCAGCAGTGGCCCTCCTGCACCACCCGTGCACTTCATTTTCTTGGAGGGGGAGGTGCGGGCCATCCTTCTGCTGGAGGGCATCTATGGAATAGCAGGAACAGCAGAGCCTGGTGAGTACATACTCAAATAGCCAATAATGTTAACAAATACACAGGCATCACAGTCAAGTAGACAATAATACTAAATACTGTTAACAAACCTGAAAAAAACAGAGCAAAAAAGCATGTCTTATGTATGCCAATTGAATAACAATATACCTGCATTGTAACTGGAAATCGCACTATTTCCAAAATGTACATTCTTATTGCTAACTCACAGCCAGGCTGTTGGATCAAAATACCAGTATCCTCCGTCACCCTTCTTGTCTGCACACAGTCACTCCAAGAAAAGTTGAGTCACAGGAAGGGTGTCTGGGATGGCTGGGAAGGTGGCTTTGGGTACAAGCCTAATGAGAGTCGTAGTCACACCTAACACTCCTCCTCACGCATTTCCCAAATTGTCCATCTAGGCCTATGGCTACATCACACCATGGGGAGTTGTACTCACAAGATGACTTGCACTGCTACAAGGTGTTAATCGTGAAGCACAATACCATCATAGCCATGTGCTGCAAACACCAGGACCCAGTGTCACCCATCTTGCCAGTAATTTTCCACTCATTCTGAGGTAAGCATAGTACCTGGTGGACTTGTTGGGCTATGTGGATGGAGGAGTGGCAGCTGTGACTTCATCTCGGCAGCTGTGACCATCTCCCATCATGCCCTGTTTGTTGGGCTATGTGGAAGGAGGAGTGTCAGCTGTGACTTCATCTCTCATCATGCCCTATCCTCCACATACCTTCCCAGTCAGACCAAACAGCACACCTGGCACTATGCTGTCGCTTGGAGTGAGTGGAAATGTACTGGCACTCCTAGAAAATGCATAGGCCCAGGTGTGTTCCCTGGGCTGGCTGCGAAAGTGTGTGTATGACAGAGTATGATGGGAAATGAAGTCAGTGCAAATAATCCTCCATCAACATAGTCCAACAAGACCACCAGGTACAGTGCTTACCTCACAGTGAGTGGAAAAGTACTGTCAAGATGTCTGACACTGGGGACTGGTGTGAGGGAAACAAGGCCTTGATGGGTGGTGTGGGCAAATCAAACTTCAGGCCTTAGTGTCAGCCATCTTGCCAGTACATTTCCACTAACTCCAAAGGAATGCATAGTTCCAGGTATGCTACCTGGGCTGGCTGGGAAGGTGTGTGGAGGACAGGGCATGATTGGAGTTGAAGTCAGTGCAAATACTCTTCATTCGACATAGCCTAACAAGATCAGCAGGTATTGTGCTTCTCTCACAGGGAGTGTAAAAGTACTCCCAAGTTGGCTGACACTGGGAGCTTGTCTTTGCTGTCGCCCAAACTGACATCAGGGCCTTTTGCTTCTCATACTAGTCACAAATTTCTCCCATCCTGCTGGTTCTCCATTCCATTCACTCTCAGGGAATGCATAGTCACAGGTGTGCTGCTTGGTCTGCCTGGGAAGGTGTATGGAGGACAACGGGCCTGATGGGAGTTGGAATCAGTGCACACATCCCTACATACACTCAAAGCAACCCATTCATCAGGGCCAATGGCTACCAGACAGTAAATGGAAGTGCCCCAGCAAGATGTCTGATACTGTTGCATGGAATCATATGCACAAGGCATTGATGGGAGTTGCATACAAGTCTTACATCATTCAGAAGTGTCAGCCTCCTTGCTACTACACTCCACTCACTGTCAGTGAGCCTTTGGCTATGAGAAGTAAGCTGGCTGGGTGGGAGGAGGAGTGCAAGTCCCAGCAGCAGAACACAATCACAAAAACCTCTGTATCTCAAAGCTAAGAGCCACTAAAACTCAAGAAGGCAGACTTGGTTAACTCATCTGTACAAGGAGGACAGGACCAATGTACATAATGTGATCAGGCACAACGCAAAGCAAAACACAATCTGCTCTTCAGAGCTATTCCCAGGTGCACAATGAGATGAGATCTAGGAGCACATCCCTCAAAATACTATCCAAAAATGCAAACATACATACCAGACCGTGAGTGTATAGGGTGCCACACCAATGTGACTGCAAAAGACCTGCACAAAGCCCAGCACATTTTGCAACACATTGTAAGAGGAAGAGTACATATGTCATTGACAAAGCACAGATGTAGGAAATACCAACACACATGTGTCATGCACAGGGTGTCACTAAACAGTCAATGTTATGTACTTGGAAATTAAAATAAACTCATCATGCCCATGTATGCATAGAGTTGGACATGCTCGGCAAACCCCATCTGTCAAAAAATGACAATGTTGTCAGAAAACATAGACCAGGATCTGTGCTGATGGAGGACAATCTATGTACATGCACTCATCCTAATGTACAATAGCAAATGGTATGTGTTTGATCTGATGAGCTGTGGAACAAAATAACAAATATTGTGTCTCTCATCTACACACAGGGCATGCTGAGAACACTGCTGGAACAGAACAGGACACCCAGTCCTGGACTCTGGCCAACCTTGAGCTCTACAGCATTGAGGCCTCTTACCCCCCTTGGGATGACGATGAACTACCTGGCACCTCTGTGTTTGCTTTGTACTTCCTTAGTTGGCAGGGTATGCCCAGTCGTGGGTCCCTTGCTCAATTTGCCACTGTATTCAAGCTACCCTGGCTGATAAAGGTTGTCAGCCTGAAACCAGTCCAAGGATGCCTGTTCGGCTGAACTGTTCCCATGAGGCACAGGGTCAAGACTGATTTACATACAGCTGTGTCTGAACTGGGGTGGCGAAGTGAGCTAAAGAACGGTGATGGATTCAACCCAGATCTGTGACTGGGGGTGAGTGTCTGAAAAGTTTCAGTGCTCCGTCCATCATCTCCTTGTGCTTGCTCACCAGATTGCCAACAACATGACCACGCCTCCCTGTGTGCCCACTACATCTGGTACTTCCACATCTGCAACTGCTACAGGGAGGGATGTGGACTCTGGCGGAGAGTCCCCTGCACCTCTGCAGCCTGCACCTAAGGGTCCCCCAGAAAAACATAAGAGGAGCCGTCCAAAGTGTTAGGATTCAGTCTTCTTTCTTTGGCCATGTACAGGCAGGTCACATGATGCTGAGCGGGAGTGGCTCCTGTTTATAGGGACTTCCTACCCGTACCTCATTGCTTGGTTTTGTGTTCCTGTCGTTTTAGACCTGGTATGAATCGGATCAACTGCGTTCTTCTATTTAAGCTTTGCCTTTCATGGGAGTTCCCGAGCCCTTGACTTGTAAACCAGCGGCTGCCGGTTTCCGTTTGCCTCCTCGCTCTTTCCAGAGACTAGCGGTCCTATTCTGGCACCTTTATCGGGTGTTTATTTTAATATTCCACTGGTTTTTGTGGTACTACTTACCCTTGGACCCTGTCTGCGGTTTTGCTTGGACTTCTGATCTGTACGCGGCTGCGTGCAGGCTGCTGTGCGGCGTCTTCCGGAGTTTGCTGCAGCCAATTCCCCTCACTGTGCCTTTTTTGGGTCATTCCACGAACACTTTGTGATTCCTAGTGTTTGGAGTCGCGTTTTTTTTAGTTAGTTAGTCTAGGTTGGTTTTTTTTTTTCTGAACATCAAATTTGCCTTCCTGGACACTTCATGGATTTCACAAGGGTTTTTTTATGTCCGTTGACTTTTTCCCCTTCGCTCTTGCCCTATCTTGTTTACTTGGACTTGGACTAGTGGTGTGTGGGTGTTGTCGGAAAGAACACCACCCTTACGTATATACAGCATCAGGAGACGGCACTTCGGTAAGAGGGGCAATTAGTCTTGGGGTGTCTGTTACTGTACATGGCCGTAGAAAGACTACTTGTTGGCCTGTATCCATTTGAATTGTTACTCTTGAGCCTTTTGGCCTTTTGTCTCCCCCTACAGGTACCCTCTTCGGTTTGATGAGATCAGCCTCTCCAAAAGTCCAGTGCTCCCTTATTCTTGTTTCCCCCCTCCCTCTTCTGGCGTTCTAGTTGTTAGTGCCCTGTATACATATTTCGCTGCACTCTGCTAGAGCGAGGATAGGGAATAGGGATCAGCATCGCCTCTGCAGTATTGGGCAGTGTTGGATGTTCGAAGTGACACGAAGAAGGACACATGAGAGACAGATGGCTACGCATCACCCCCAGAAAGTGACAACTTGCTCCTGATATCCTCCACTGTGTGACAAGCGATCACCTTGTTGGCTGACACTGAACTGTCCCACATTGGATTGAGTGTCTAAGTTGGCCCAAGGACTCAAATGACTGTGGCGTGCCTCTGAAAAATGAATCTACTGATACTACCAACTCCTCGCTGAACTTTGTCCATCTTATTTTGTACAGCACTACCCCATTTTTTGTACATAAACCCATGTACTGAAACAAATCACTTTTCGCAATATACTTGCTTATGTCGTGACTGAAACACAATCGTACATTGACATTGGCTGAGAATCAACTTCAGGAATTCACCTACTGGCTTGTGAGTAAACGTAACTGACACAGCTTGAGAGATGCACACAACCAGGTCATCACAACCCTCATAGTACAATGTATTGACCCTCATTGACTTTACTGTTTTAACCCCTTAAGTGCGGGGAACGTTCAGCGGTCGTCGCGTGCACTACCTCGCAAGTGCTGCGCACGTCCGCTGAACGTTCCAATCTCATTCGCACAATGGAACGTTCCGCACTAGCGCGGAATTTTCGGCGCAGGCAACGGGTTAAAATAAAACAACATTTCAATGCACAAACAACAATCATTGTCAGATAAACAAATCATCAGGGCATATGTAGAGTATGTAACTGAACATTGGATATGGGTATACAGACAAGGCACACCTCAATGTGGAGCACAGGTTTATTCCACCGGCACAACCTGGTGCCCCCACAGAAAATGAGATCACATCACACTGACAAAAAGCACAAATGAACAAACATTGAGCAACAGTTCTGAAGTAAGTGTGTGGCATGCAATCCAGATCCAAATTTAACTTGCAATGTGTGACTGCATACTGGGTCTGTGAGTTCATAAGTCTCCAGACAACAGCAAAAGGCCCCTAGAAAGGAGTTACACAAAACAGTAAGGAATTCATGAATCATTTGCCCACATCTTCAAGAGACTTATCAGAATAACAAATAGGTCCCTGTGAACACTAGCTAGGATTCATGTTAGAACTGTTCCTGTTACACTACAAAACTTACTATACCCTAAAAAACTACAATGATTATGTTAAGTAGCATACACTCACAAGCATACAAACACATTGTTCAACAGACACACATAATTCTACAAAATTGCTTTATCCCCTCCTCATTGCATACTTACACTCATGTGAAAAATTTGTTGATGAGCTGTCTCCGAAAATACTCCTCCTCCTCATGTAAATGTAAATGTACATGTATTTATATAGCGCAAATCACCGACCCGGTATCTAAGCGCTTGCTTAGGGAACCCATCCTGGTATTCCCCTGTGAGATAACCCCAGCAGGGTATCCACAAGGTGAAAGCCAGGCATCCCACCGCGAGGGGCCGTTGTGGAGATTAAGCAAGCTATTGCCCAGAGTCGCAGAGTGTGAACCCGTGAATCGAGTAGGCACTGGAGCGAGAATTGTCGAGTCCGTGGAATTTTTGAGCCCATGACCGGCCGAGGTGGGGAATTGAACCCTGGTCCCGGGCTGACTTCTGCTTCCAGGTCTGCCTCCTCTAACCAGTGAGCCACACTTCTCCACATCATCATCATCACTGGCAACAGGTTCCAGTCCTAGATCCTCCCTTGGTGGCAGCTGCTATTCTCCGTCATCTTGTATGAGCGGTAGCTCATTCATCACTGCCAGGTTGTAGAGCATGCAACACGCAGTGATAATCTTACACACCTTCGATGGTGCATATTGGATGGCTCATCCTGTACGGTCCAGGCATGAATCTTGTTTTCTAAAGGTCGAATGTCCACTCAACCACTGGCCTGGTCCTACCGAGTAACTCATTGAAACGAACCTCAGCAGGAGTGACAGGCTTCCAGAGTCGTGTCAGCAACCACAGCAGGTTGGGGTATCCAGAGTCTCCTACATTGAACACAGAAAATACTTCAGTTGTCTGAAAACAGGGTACAACCTGACATACAAGCAAAACACAACATAAACACACAACATGACTTACCAACAAGCCAGGCTCGCTCATGTCGCAGCTGAGACATCAAATGGGGGATGAAACTATTTCTCATTATATATATGCGTTGTATGCTGCTGATCCCGGGAAACGTGCACAGACATGGGAGATCATCATGTCAGCCAGACATACAACCAGAACATTTATGGAGTGGTAATGCTTCCGATTCCTGTAAGTTTGTTCATTGGCTTATGGTGGGATGAAAGCCACATGTACAATAACATACACAAAACATTGACAATGTGAGTCTGCATTTATTTGGTAAGCATCCTCGTATGCCTGTGACACACAGACACAACAACTACTCGCATGACAAACACAAGCTAATGTGGCAGGTAAATATCATACTATCAAAATTATGAAGTTTTTGTATTGTACAAGACTCAGAGTTTGCATAGCTCTCTTCGAGCCAACAATACAGCATAAAATATAAGCTTTGCATTGTCACTCATGCCCTTACCTGGCAGCTCTATTCTTCCACATATAACCAACTCAGGGCTTACCTTTATCTGCAAGCCTAGAACTCTTGTTAAACAGCTACTCACGGCCTCCCAAAAGGACTGAATCTTCGGGCACTGCAGAAACATGTGCAAATCATCTTCATTCAGGTTCTGCACTTGGGAGACACCACCACTCCACCTGATCCACAGTAAAAAAGTGGATCCTCCTTAAATATGAGGGTTTCACTGTTTTATAAAGCATAGACATTGTTACTTGCCAATGGTCTTCTGTCGCGATCTCCGGCAAGCACCTTCCCCACAGGCTATCAGAGTAAAAGGACCATCCTCCATCTCGAGTATTAGCCAGTACCACAGTGCAATTTCTTTCTGCCAGTCCTATGGAGGGTGGTTGGTTATAATTAATGAGATTTGCTGCTAAGATGGATATTTCGGAGCAGATTAAAAAGAGGTATAACTATTGAAAGCCTTTCCTAACACTATACGGTTGAGGGTAGGGTGTGCAAGTCATGGAGTCCAATGATTAATCCTTATCTGCTTCGGCTGGTGGAAATCTTCTCTGTTTACACAGGAAGACAAGGTAAATGGTATGTTTGTGTGAACGGGGAGGGGCCCTTCCAGAGGTAATCGAAGGTGGGTTGAATGTGGGGGGCCTCTATTCCCTAGGCTTTACATCTACCCTCCTGCATCCAGTAAATGAAGTTGAAAACCCAGGGCGGTATCGTAAGGAAAAGGGTGGGAATAAGGCGAATGGGGACAAAAAAAAATGACTCAGACACAGTAGATTTACAGACAAACCAATGTCCAATATGTCATAGTAATCACTGTCATCACACATGTAATGCACCAGAACATAACGTTTTTCACAACTGTCTGCCATGCTGACCGATTAGTGGAAGGACATGGTACCTGCATGCGAAACGAGCTGGACGCACACATTTGCTGATGCTTGTAATGGTGAACAATGCGGGTAAGTATTCAAAGGACGCGTTAGCCGCATCCAAAACGAGCCAGACACACACATTGGCTGTTGCTTGTAATGGTGAACAACGTGGGTGAGTATTCAAAGGACGTGTTAGCAGCATTCGAACCAAGCCGGAGGCACACATTGGCTGTTGCTTGTATTGGTGAATGATGCAAAATAGTGTTCAAATGATGCGTTAGCCACACCAAGCCGTGCCTGACTCATTTGGAGAAGTGTGGCTCAGGGGTTAGAGGCAGCAGACCCGGAAGCTGAGATCGGTCCTGGACCAGGGTTCAATTCCCCGCCTCGGCGGGTCTTGGGCTAAAAATTCCACGGACTCGATAATTCTCGCTCCGGTGCCTTCTCGACTCAGGGGTGCACACTCTGCGACTCTGGGCAATAGCTTGCTTAATCTCCACAACGGCCCCTCGCGGCGGGATGCCTGACTTTCACCTTGTGGATACCCTGCTGGGGCTATCACACAGGGGAATATCAGGACGGGTTCCCTAAGCAAGCGCCGGGACACCCACTGCGGGTAGCTGTGCGCTATATAAGCTCAAATACATTTACATTTACATTTACATCAAATGGCTGTTGGTAGCCATGGTTACAGGCACGAGTTTCGTTTCGTGTCTGAATGGCGTGCAATCTGACTCCGTAACCTTCCATCAACAATGTATCAAACTCAATAGTTGTCCGATGCGGATATTTTGAAAGTCACAGTAGGCATGTCAGATGCTAGCAATGTTATGCATTGGACCAATTCAGATAATTCGAACGACTTGGACCAATTGCTTTGGATGCATGGAACTGAGTCTGCCTCTGCTGCAGTTCCCTACAGTCCTCATTTGCCTGTACTACCTGCATCTTTCATGCACCTCCACATCTTTCTGCTGCTGTCTCTACATCCTCTGGGAGCTACCATGGCACCTACTGTGGAGAGGGCCCCCACATGCACCGAGGAGGAGAACCAGGCCCTACTGGATATCATCCTTCCAAAGTACAGCCAACTGTACAGCAAACCAGGGGAGCAGGTGAGTGGTGATTACACTGCCTTTTCATTTTCCTTGTGTAAAACCATGCACTACTAGCATTGGGATTCCCAATGGAAAGCATGAAGACAGATTTCATGTAAGTTTTAAGGTGTGGAGATTTGGGTTCTGACCGGGTACAGTGCTGTAGAAGTGTGTTTACTGGGGTACACTTCTCAGCACTGTTCTTATGGTTTGGAGGGATAATTGCACACACGACAACTGCCCATAATGCCACTTGCCTACCTCTTTGACATCATTGCCATTCTGACTATGAGCTATGTGTACAAGTGTGTGGCTCAGAAACATATAGCATGTGCAGTAATGGTGTGTCACCATGACATCTTTACAGGTCGACTCCCATTAGAAGGCCGAGATCCGGCAGACCATCGTCCGGGCCGTCCGATCCATGGGGGTCTTTAAACATTACGCCCGCCACTACCAGAAGAGAAGGCAGGACCTCCGTGGCTGGACATGGAGGATTGCAATGGTCCAGCTGAAGCTGTCACTACCTTGCAAAAGGGACGGACACTGGACCCTGACCCGCCACATGCTACGGATCCTGGTGGTGGTCTTCCCTGACCTGAATGGGCCGTTGAAGGCCAGGCAGCAGCTAGGAGGGGTTGAGTATGTTCCATGTTGCACAGCTATGTTTAACATGCATGTTGGACTCCCTCAGCCTGCCGCACCTCTCACAGCTCATCAGTCTGCCAAAGCAACACTTCTGTCTCAAAAGGTAACTATGCCCCATGATCAGTTGATGCCCCAGGGTGCCCCTTTCCATCTGTGATGTGTGTCACTTAGGTTCTATGTAGTGGCTGTAGTCCAATGTTCATGTGATCAGCACAATAGACAAAAGGTGCTTGGAGTTGACCATCATTGAGGAGAAGGGGACAGCTATATGTAATTTTGGATTTAGGTCCAATATGGCTTTGAAGAGTTTCTTATCTTTGAGTGGTTTAAATTCCTGCAATGCAGCATTGTTCTTCAGGGGTAGATTTGTGTGTGTGTGTGTGGTGCATTCATCATTTTGTTCCCTTGGTTTGTGTGTAGATGTGTGGTCACTGTAGGCACATTGTTGTCAGGGCAGCTGGCTAGGAAACATTTAATCTTTGAAATTGTGTCTGCAAAGAATAATGAGAAATCATTGCATCACTCCACTGTGGGAGTTGTGTTTGGTGTGGTGGTGGGGGATGTTTGTTATCTAATGTTGTTAAAGAGTTTTTTGGGTAGCTTCTTGCCTTATCCAGCTGTGATCAGATGAATACGGCTTTTGCTTTAAAGAAGTGTTCCATGTACGTGTTTCGTCCATGTCGTAGGAGAGTAAGGTGTGAGGAAGATGGTCTCATTTCCATGTTCTATCCGCTACTCTGACCTTACTCCTTTCTTCATTTAGCTCTTTATTGAACCAGAAGCATGATGGGTTATTCCTGGTTCTCTTGCATTTTAGTGGGGCTACTTGGTTGAGTATGTTTGACATTGCTTTTTTGCAATATGTAGTCAGGTCTTCTCCAGAGTGTATGTCACTGTAGGGTAGGGGGTGGGAGGTGAGCTTTCTGCTAGTTCACCAGCGTTGATTTGTTTGTTGTCCCTTACCCACTGTTTAGGTCTTCATATTTGGACTTTGACTTCTTTTTTCACTGAAGTAAGGTGGAAGAGTATGTAGTGGTGTTTTGACCATTCTACAGGTTGGAAGGAGTCTAGTATTAGGAAGTCAGCATTAGCAATGAGTAGGTCAAGGGTGCGTCAAGTTGTTGCAGTGTTGTTTCAGGTCACTGGTTTTGAAAGAATGCTTCAGATGTGTTATCACGGTGTTATTGGTGTTGTTCCAGTGAATGCTGAAGCCATCTAGGAGTATGTTGTTGGTTTTATGAGGGATCTGTTGTGTTATCAGGTATATTAGTTCCTTCAAGAAGAGTTGTAGTTCCCCTAGGGATTATAAATTATTGTGGAATTTGGTTGGTTTGGATGACGTTGAGATGAGGTCTACTCCTAGGCATTCAAATTGGAATGATTTTCCATCTCGAAAGTATTGACTTCCAGGGTGTTCCTTTGGATTACTGCTACTCTCCCTCTGTTTCATTCCTCTCTTTCAAGGCATTTTCATGAAGCCATAAAGGGTGCAGTAAAGTCATTTAGCCAGGTTTCTGTGAAGAATGTAATATTAATTTTGTGTGAGATTATCTCTTCTGCTATTTCTGTGTTTGTTTGACAGTAGATCTGCAAATATGAAGCATGGACCTTAGGCTAGATTTGGAGCTCTTCTTAACTCAGCCAGGCTATACCAGAACATTGATGACATGTTTTGAAGGTTTATACAGATGTTGTTTCCCTCAATGCGTGTTTGACCCCATGACAGCGGGTACATTATATCTACCTTGGGGTGAGGCCTTCATGGTGGTTTCATTGTAGGATTTCAGAAGGGCATCAAGTGTCTTCTTGTGAGAGCCTGCTGTTGGTTTGAGCTGGAGTGTGTTAATATGAAGTGGGATACTGAGTCAAGGGTGATTGTGTTGGGTCCATTTGGGATTTAGGTCACATAGTAGGGTCTTGCAGGTTCCATTCAGTTTGTTGCATTCCTTCATGTTGTCAGTAAGGTAATTTGAGAAAACATTAATTTCCGTGGTAAGGTTTTCAAGCTTGTTTTCTGTTATGGTGGATCGTAAGCAGTGCTAAGGGAAGGGGATGTAAATGGTCTGGAGGAGCTGTATAGAAATTGCGTGAGTTAGAGAGGGGGTTGAGGTATTTGGGGGAGATTGGTCTGGGAGTGGGTTCAGTGGTTGAGCTAGGGGTAAAGATTTATGTGACTTCATGTTTTGGTTTGAGAGAATCGTTGGGGTTGAGGTTCTATAGCCTATGTTGGTTGTCACATTATGTGGTGGATTTGGTCTGGGGGCGGTTTTTGTGATAATGTGTATGGGTCTAACTTCTGCGTGGGAGGCCTCTAGATTTGTGACTGGGAGAGGGATGAGGGTGTCGGAATAAGTTTAGATTTCGTGGATGGGTAAAGTTATCAGTAGGCTAGGTGTGTATTGCTTTGAATGTGTGGAGAGGCACCACTGGGGAATTGGTAGGTATGCATATTACTGTGCCTTTGTGTGGGTTAGGAGTGTGTTGATTTGTGTGGTGCCATGGGGGCTACAGACAGTTGTGTACAGGGACTTACTTCTGAAAGTTTAGGAGTGCCATTAGGTGAGTAAGGGGAGAGATATCCTGAGGTATTTTGGTTTGTTATGTTCTTTCTAGATTTGTTGTGTGGAAAAGTAGTTGTGAGGTGATTTCAATAGGGGTAAACCAATCTCTTGCTGTTTTGTAGGACAGTGTGGGTTTGCACAGTAGGTGGTTTCGCTGGGGGGGAGATAGGGTTCTCATATTGAGGGGCTAGATCCTTTCTCATAGATGCCTTGTTGTGGTATTGGGTTCTCCAGGCCTACATATTACCGCAAAACCCACTACACCATGAAATAGATGTTGGCACGGAAACTGGAAAATGCAAAAGACAAGTTTATTAAGACCCCATGGGGTGGTGGTACATTCCTACAGCACCCTTCGGCAATGCAAGAAGTATCACACCGAACATCGGTGCAAGGCCTCTTTTATACAGTTTTACAGTAATAAAAAGTGTAGGCGGAACACATTTACAAAGTTTAGGGACATATATGGTCATTTTTGGAATACAGCCAACTCATGGGAGGGGTTACAACACCACTGGTCAGTTTGAAGAACATTCCTAAGTGATGACTGTCCACTAGTACAGAGGGTTTAACTACGCATGTGTGACTTTGACCAATACTAAAAATAGCCTGTTGCTGGGCAAATTTGAGTGGTCAGTGGTACAGAGAAAGGACAAAGGGTATGCTGACCACGAGGCGACGCATTCATATGAAATGGCCGTCAATGTGCTCAAAATGGCGTCCGAACATCATAGTCAAGTTAAGGAGAAATCCGTGTAGCAAAGCTTAACGCTAACCCGATCACCGTCAAATTACGACAGACTACCCTTTTAGCGTTTAGCTGAAGCTACCTCATAGTGGACATAATCAGGGTATTCATCATCGATATCAATGGACATAATATTTGCTATTTCTCTATAAATCATTTGTTCGTTCTTGACAATAGCTCGTTTGGACGGGATACAAGCAGAAAGGCACATGGAACATAACATAGGGCCACATTGAATACAGAGACATAGGAAGAACAATATTCCAATTATTACACATAGAATGGTCAGCAACTTGCAACCCCAAGTACTAAGTAACGTCTAAAACCACCCCGAAAGTGTTCAAGTACCATTATCAGGATGTATCTCAGCAGCTATCTTGTGTAACTTAGATACTGCATCATATACAGAAGGTGAATTATCTGGCACGTATACACAGCAACTACTTCCGATAATGCGATATGCACCCCCACGATCAGCTAATACCACATCTAGAACCATTCTGTTCTGGAGCGTTACAATTCTGGTAATTTGAAGTTCCTTAGTCAAGTTTCCTAAAGCAAAAACTGTCTCATTAGCAACAGCTTCTACAACACGTGTCAGTCGTCTTATTTTTCGGCTATTCAAGGCAGCCCCAACAAATGAAAAGAGACCTAAATTAAAATCAACATACTGTTGCAGAGAAGTGTCAGTCTGATCTAATTCATCGAGAGCTAATGCTCTCTTCACTCTATTCAGTATAAAATCATGGTGCAGAATGAAGTCATTATGGTACATAGGTGGGGCAATAAACACAGGGGGTAATACAAAGGATATATAGCATGTTCCTAACCATCCTATAGGGAGACGGTGATAACCTTTATTTCCACAAATAAAGTAGGTGTTTCGTGAAGCCACAAAGGTGATACCATTTGGCGTGTCAAATGTGAGAGTGGTGTTACATTCACTTCTTCCTACTGGGATTGTACCTTTATTTCGGACACACAAATCGGCTTTCGTATCAATGATGGTAATTACATGCAGACTAGACATGTTTACATTTCGTTGGTTACTATAAATTTGTGGCGAGGAGACATTATCAGGTCGATATTCTTCCCATTCAAACTTAGTTCCTTCAGCTTGTGGATAACCATCTCGATCATTAAAGCAGACCTTGTTGAGTCGGAAAAGCAGTCCACCTTTTGTAGGCCATCGCAAAGTAAATAAAAGAGTATACCAAGCATTGCAAGAACCATTGTGAGAGAATGGGAGTGGGATAAGCGGAGTGCCTCCTTTCTTTTGATGCCCAGGCAACATCCCACATACCCAACAGTTCGAAGTGTTCGTCATATTATGGGTGTGATGCAGAATCTGAATGAAACTATTATTCAAATAAGTCTGTCTGTGTCGTTCTTCATGATAAGGCAGAGTAAAATGAAAATGTTCAGATGGAATTGGGGTAATTGGCAATAAATGTTCTCTTGCCGGCACCAGTAGTTCTACCACCCAAGCTATAACTGCTATCACCACAATTGTCATAAAAAAGAATACTGCACCAAGAATTCTCTTATTTCGCATTGTAGTACATGCCCTAGTATAAAGTTCAAAATGTCTCAAAAAAGAAAACAACTAAAAAAATAAAAATATGAGTGCTGAGCTCCGAGGTAGCCGTTGGTTTCTTCTCCGAGATTCAAGACGGGTGTCGCTACACTTGGCAGAACTGATCCCCCCCCCCTTGGTATTCCCGGCTTCCGTTTCACAAACCTGGAGCGGTAACTCAACCAGTCTCGCACAAAACAACTGCTTTTCTTGGTCGTAGATTGTAGCTCTCTCTTCCAGAGACGGTGTGGTCCGAGAAGGCTCCCTTCCATTCAGTAAACGTAACAGCTGGGCTCTTCTCCTCGTCCAAGATGTCTCGATAATCAGACAACACAGTTGGGTTCACCAGATCCGGAGAGACTCGGCGACAATGAGTGGAATGCACCCAGTGCTTCTTGTTCGTGACTCGCACAGCCGTGCGAGTCGCTAGTAGTACTTGCACCAGTCCACGCCACCTCGGCTCCAAGCTGCTTGTTCTCTCAAAGGATCTGACCATCACAAAGTCGCCAGGACGAAGATTGTGAGCCTCTCCAATGGAATTGTCGGGGAGCGCTTCTCGAACCTGTTGATGAATAGAAAGTAAATCATTTGTTAATCGTGCCAAATAATCGTTAATCATTATACAAGGCACATCATGTAACAATCGAGGCTTAGGAACGCCCCATATATTCAAAGGCCTTCCAAACACCACTTCGTAAGGTGTGAGGCCAGTTCGGGAATGGGGCACTGATCTAATAGATAGCAATGCCAGAGGCAAAGCATCCGGCCATTTCAAAGACGTGGATGCCACAATCTTTGCTAGCTTCAATTTTAAAGTAGCGTTGTACCTTTCCACAAGACCTGCTGACTGCGGATGGAATACAGCATGGAACTTTTGCTGAATTCCCAATCCCTTCATAAAATATTCCACAATTTTCCCAACAAAATGAGGACCATTATCGCTCCACAAAAATTTACAAACACCATAGCGTGGGAAGTACTCCGTGAGCAAAACCTTAGCTGTTGTCAGCGCTGTATTATCCTTCGTGGGGAAGGCCTCAATCCATTTACTGAAAGCACACACCGCCACTAAGACATACTTAAGGTTATTACAACGCTCAAGCTGGATAAAATCTATTTGTAGCACTTCGAATGGTGCAGTAGGTGGAACACACCCTCCTCTCAGAGTATGCGTCCCTTTGGCAGGATTGTGCTGCAAGCATATCAGACAGGTCTGCACTACTCTTTTGGCCTTATTGGCAATCTCAGGATGCTCCCAAACTCGCGTAAGCAATCTAGTAATTGCGAGAGCTCCAACATGTGCCAATCCATGTGTCATTTGGACCATTGCTTGCAAGTAAGCTGCAGGCAATTTCCATCTTTCCATATCTTTGCTTCTCCAGCAACCCTCATCATCCAGCACTCACTCCGCTGCCCAGGTTGTGAGTTCTGCTTCAGACGCTGATTTCTGAATATCTAGTATCTCCTCCCGAGCATCGTGCCATCGCTCAGCCTGCGATTGCACTACATACATTGGCGAGGCATTTCGTAACTTAGCAGTTTCCCTCGCTATGCTATCTGCAAAAGCGTTTCCTTGTCCTACTTTGTCAGTCACTTTCTTATGTGCACTGCATTTGATTATCGCCACTTTCTTTGGACAAAGTAACGCATTCAAGAGATCATGCACTAGTTCTCCGTGCATGATGTGCACTCCATGTGAAGTCAAAAACCCTCGCTCCCTCCAGAGTAGGCCAAAATCATGCGCTACTCCAAAGGCATACCGGCTATCAGTGTAGATGTTCACACACAAGCCAGCACTCAATTCACATGCTCTTGTTAAGGCTATCAGTTCCGCTGCTTGGACCGATTTCTGTGGTATTCGTGCTGCTTCTACCACTGTCTTAAGTGTCGTGATCGCATATGCTGCGGAAGTTGTACCATCTGGCAGCCACAAACACGATCCATCAACCCACAGTTCCCCATCCACATCTGGAAGTGGCGTATCCTGTAAATCGGCACGACCCTTTGTTTGTTCTTCAGTCCGGAAAACACAATCATGGTGTTCTTCCTCCTGACCCTCAGCAACTGGATACAGTAATAAAGTAGCAGGGTTCAGGGTAGCATATCTCTTTAGTGTGATGTGTGGCGCCAACTATGTGAGCTCATATCCTGTTAAACGTGCACTCGTGAGGTACTGGGTTTTCGTTTGGTTTAGCAGAGCGTCTACTGCATGGGGAACTAACACCAACAATTTGTGCGACAAAACTATTCCCTCACTCTGTCGTATGGCCACTGCTGTTGCTGCAACTGCTCGAAAACACCCAGGTAATCCTCGTGCTATGGGGTCAAATATTGCCGAAAAATACGCACAAGGTCTCTGTTTATCCCCGTGTGTCTGCACTAGGACTGACAATGCACACCCATCCTTCTCGTGTACATACAATGTGAAAATCTTCGTGTAATCTGGTGTACCTAACACTGGTGCAGAACAAAGGGCTTGTCTCAATTGTTCAAAAGCATTCTGGCATTCATCTGTCCATTCAAGGGGCATTGGTGTCGTTTTGGACAATAACGCTAACAGAGGTTTTATAATGTGTGAAAACCCCATTATCCACTGCCTACAAAAAGACGTTAAGCCTATAAAAGCGCGCACATCTCTCTGAGTACGGGGGACTGGTGTATCTAAAATCGCTTGGATTCGATCAGATGTCAATGCACGTCCCTCCTTAGACAAAAGATGACCGAGGTAGGTCACCTTTGGTCTACAATATTGGAGCTTTTTCCTAGAAACCTTGTGATTGTTCTGAGCAAGAAAGGAAAGCAAAGCAAGACTACTCTCCTCACATTGTTCATGCATGTCTGCTGCAAGTTGAATATCGTCAACATACTGAATGAGAGCCACTCCAGACTGCAAATCAAAAGAATCAAGCTGTTGTTTTAAAGTCTGGCTGTAAATACTAGGACTTTCCGTATAGCCCTGAGGAACTCGACAAAATCTATATGATTTATTATTTAATATAAAGCCAAATAGATATCTGCTATCAGGATGGATGGGAATGGAAAAGAAGGCATTTTTCAGGTCAATTACGGTAAACGTGGTGGCAGTGGGCGGAATCAAAGTAAGTAAGGTGGTAATATCGGACACCACCGGGTACTGGGGCTGTCAGGAAGGCCAGATGAATCCACAGGAGTCGACGCTTAGTCCCAACGCCCCTCTGCCTCAGAAATCACCCGACACAACTATGTCTAGGTAACCGCTAAAACAGAAGGGAAAGGGGAAGTGGATAAAATAACAAAAGAGAAGAGAGGCTGCCCTCAAGAGTTGATGAACACTCTTTGTATTGGTCTTCGGGGTCTTCTGTTTTTTGACCTGTAAGGAAATCCTATTTAATGTCAAGCAATTACATTACATGCAAATCATTTATTACACTAGCAAAACGCTTACCCTTAAACCACAGGCAATTGCTTCTCTCTTATTAATTTTCAACTGAACTCGGGTTTCAATTAACCTATGCAAAACACAGTATCGTTAGCTATCGAGAATATTTTACAGATGAAGTTAGTGTGACTCTATAATAGATTTTATGATAAATGTACCTGACAGAGTTGGGGTGCGTTCTGTAACTAAGTCCATTTAAAGTAGCATTCCGTGGCTTGTCAACCAAAAATAAAATAGTGTTCCAGGAATTACACGATACCCTAGCTATGAGTAAACTATAGAAGAAAGAAAACAGCTTCCGGCATATCAGTTCAGTCACTTGATAACGCCTTGACTAGAGGACACAAAGTGCGTCAATAGCAGTTCATTTCGGATTAGAATGAGGCTTGAAGAATCTTACTTAAGGTCCCTCGTTGCGCATGCAAATGTAGAACCTTTTTTGGATGAAACCTGAAGATTTCTCTGGAAAACTCGGAACTCTGGAACTTCACTCTGGCTTCGAGGACGATTTCAGTTGAAGTGCGCAGTTCGTTATTAGAACGCGCGCCTCGCCAGCTGCACTGGTTGGGAGCGAGAAACACTAGACCGGCAACTTTTCATTCTGCCGTTTCCCGTTCCTTCAACCATTTTTACGCTGCTATTTTGGAGTTCAATTAGACACCGCTTAAGGAAAATTATTGGAACCACATGACGTCTTTTCCAGCGTGAGTGTTTACTTTGCGTCTGAACTCTTGACCTGATTTTTGGGGTTTTCCCACTATTTTGACTAGTGGCTAGGCAAGACCTGACAGTACCTCCCTCCAAGGTAGGGTCCCCCAATTTTGGTTTTGTAGGATACATTCTATGAAAGGTTTGGACTAGCCTTGGAGCATGTACATTTGAAGAAGGTTCCCAGGATCTCTCCTCAGGGCCATTACCTTTCCTCTCAAATAAGTAATGTAACTTCCCTCTGGAAATTTTAGAGTCTAGAATCCTGCTAACCTCAAACTCTTCCCCGGATTCTATGTCTATGGAAGAAGGAGCCTCCTTAAGTCTAACATTTTTTGGATTCTTTTTAAGTAGGGAAATGTGGAAGGCTGGGTGTATCTTTAATGATTTTGGAAGTTGTAACTTAATTGCCACTGGATTTATGATTTTCAGCACCTTAAATGGTCCGATATATCGGGGTTGGAACTTCCTGTTGCCTTTCAATCTCAAATGTTTAGTGGACAGCCACACCTCATCATTGACCTCATAATTTGATCCTGCTCTTCTTTTTTTATCTGCTTGCCTTTTGTATGACTCTCTAGCTTTGGTTAGATTCTTCTGGGCCTTATCATAAGCTACTCTTAAATCGGTTATGACTTCAGTGATTGCAGGCACTGTTGTATCCATTTTGCCCAAAACTAGTCTCGGGTGCCTTCCTGAATTCAAATAGAACGGGGAATACCCAGTGGAATCATGCACAGCATTGTTATAGGCAAATTCTGCCGACCACAACAGCTCAGACCAATTACCCTCCTGTTCCAACAGAAAGAGCCGTAGATACTGTTCTAGTTCTTGGTTGACTCTCTCCGTTTGACCGTCTGTTTCTGGATGATAACTGGTCGAGTATCGGGTGTCAATTCCAAGGCTATGCATGAATTTTTTCCAAAATTTGGATATGAATTGCGTACCCCTATCTGATATGAGGATTTGTGGGATTCCATGGACTCGTACAATATTTTGGTTGAACAGTTGAACTAACTGAGGAGCTGTGGGGACAGCTTTTAGGGGAATGAAGTGACCCATCTTTGAGAAGGAATCAACGAACACCAGAATGACTGTATGCCCCAAACTAGGTGGAAGATCTACAATTAAATCTAATGACACAGTATGCCACGGGCCTGGAGCATTAGGTAAAGGCTGTAATAAGCTCTGAGGAGCACTTCGATTAGATTTCCCTTTAATACACACTTCACAGGTTGCTACATACTGTCCCACCTGGGCTGCCATGCCAGGCCACCAAAAATGTTGTTTTATTAGTTCTAGAGTCTTTTTGACCCCCTTATGCCCAGCAAGACGATCATCATGAAAGTTTTTTAAGACCTTTTCCTGCAATTCCTTGGACGGCAGGTACAATTTGCCATCATAAAAGGGGAGGCCATTAATCAATGTTTTCTTGTCGTCGGACATGGACCAGATTGAAAGTTCAGCAGAATGATTCTTCAAAATTTCTTCTGTGATTTCTTTCAGCTGGATAACTCCTATTACTTTTTCCAAGGGAATGATTAATTCAGGACGTGAAGTTTTAGTTTCTTCCGGAGAATTCAGTCTTGACAAGGCGTCGGCTTTGCCATTTTGGGATCCCGGTTTGTAGGTGATTACGAAGTCAAACTCCGAGAAATACAGAGACCATCTTAGCTGTCGTGGCGTGAGAGTTTTAGCGGACTTCAAAAACTGCAAATTTCGGTGATCTGTGAATACAGTTACACAATGTTTAGCCCCCAGCAGGCAATGACGCCAATCCTGAAAAGCTTCTTTTACCGCCAACAACTCCTTGTCGGCTATGGAGTAATTGCATTCAGGCTCTGACAATTTTCTCGATCGGTAGGCTACCGGATGGAGTTGCCCCGTTAATTTGTCTCTCTGAGATAATATGCCTCCCGTGGCGAAGTCTGACGCATCTGTTTCAACATAAAATGGTTGTTCAGAGTCAGGGTGTTTCAAAATTGGAGCCGTAACAAAAGCCTTCTTGAGAGACTGAAACGACTTCTCTGCCTCATCCGACCACTCAAATTTTTTTTCCTTCTTTAATAGTCGAGTGATTGGTGAAACTTTATCTGAAAAATTGGGTATGAACCTGTGATAAAAATTAGCAAACCCAATAAAACTTTGTATTTCCTTTACACTTCTTGGAGATGACCATTCTTGTATGACTTGAACCTTAAAGTCATCCATTTCCACACCGTCGGCGGACAACACAAAACCCAGGAATTCCACACGATCAGCATGAAAAGAACACTTTTCCAACTTTACGTAGAAATGGTTCTCTAGCAACTTCTGTAACACAGCACGTACGTGTTGCACATGTTCCTGGATGTTATCTGAAAAAATCAAAATGTCGTCGATGTAGACGACCGCAACTCGATCCAAGAATTCTCGCAATACGTCATTAACAAAGTGCTGGAACGCTGCTGGGGCGTTGCTTAATCCGTAAGGCATCACTTGATACTCGAACAGGCCGTATTTGGTTTGGAAGGCCGTCTTCCACTCATCGCCTTCGGCTACTCTTACCAAATGATACGCGCCCCTAAGGTCAAGTTTGGTGTATATTTTAGCCCCCTTAACTTGATCCAACAGCTGAGAAATTAGAGGAAGGGGGTATCTGTTTTTTACAGTAACTTGATTTAACGCTCTGTAATCAATGCAGGTCCGCAGGCTGCCATCCTTCTTAGGACGGAAAAACAGAGGCGATGACACAGGAGACTGGGACGGCCGGATAAAACCAATCTTCAAATAGTCGTCCAAGTATTCCTTCAGGTATACATTCTCGGCTTCTGTTAACGCATAAATGCGACTACAAGGTAACACCGCTCCGGGTTCTAGCTCAATTTTGCAATCGTATTCTCTATGAGGTGGAAGTCGCTCTGCATTTTTCTTGTCGAACACATTAGCAAGATCACTATATTCCTGGGGAATTTCTTGGGTTATGGTAGCACAAATCCTGTTATCGAGTTGAGCAAGCTGTGAAGCCGGGGAACCTTCACTTTTAGGCTGAACTCTCGAAAAGCAATTCTTTTGGCAATGTTCAGAAGTCATCTTCACTGTTCTTCGTTCCCAATCTATGGAAGGGTTGTGTTCAGACAACCAAGGCAATCCTAAAATGAGTTGAAATTGTGGAGCGTCTATAAGATTGAATCTTATGAACTCACGATGGCCTTGCAACCCCACCAATTCCAGAGTTTCTGTCTCATTTATGATGGGGCCGGAGGTAAGATTAGTACCATCTACAGCCTTTACTATTTCAGGATGTCTCTTCTTGACGGTTCTGACTCCAATTTCCTGTGCATAGTGTAAATCACAAAAGTTTCTGGTGGCCCCAGAATCGATCATAACTGAGACTCCCTGGATTTCTTTGAGTCCGAATTTCACCGTGAAAGAAACCGTGAGATGAGGCGCTGTCGACTGTAACGTATTAATCAATTGTTGTGGTTCCTGAGTTGACTCGTTGCAACATCCCACCGGGGCAACTCCTTCTACTGATGGGATCTGTCTTTTACCCCTTGACTTGTCTTTGGTCTTTTCGGGCATTCCCGTACAAAATGCCCTGAAGTACCACAATACATACACAGCTGATTGTTGCGCCGCTTCTCTTTCTCTTCTCTAGACAAGGGCCCCCTGATGGAGCCAATCTGCATAGGTTCTTCACTCGTGTTGACTTCGGTCTTGTTGCCTTCCGACTTGATCCGGTCTAAACGAGGAACGTAGGGTTTAAAATCTTTCTTTTTCTCGGACCTCCTTTTGAATTGACGATGGTCAAGTTGCAGGACTAAATCAATTAATTCAGAAATATCCTGCGGTCGCTTCGGTATCTGAGCTAAAGCGTCTTTCAGCTCGTCCTTGAGCCCTCGATAGAAAATTGCTGAGCGCTTTTCTTCTGGCCAATCCGTTTCCACAATTAATTTGTTGAACTGCGCAATATAGGCCACCAAGTCTCGATTCCCTTGTTTTCGGTCTAATAGTTCGTTGTCGAAAGCTTGATTTGCGGTTCTTCTGTCAAAAATTCTCAAAAACTCTTTTTTAAAAAGATCAAAGTTGTACAGGGCTGGGTCATTGCGTGAGACCAAAGGCATAGACCAGGCAGCGGCATCACCGCTCAAATACGACAGCATGAAAGCAACCTTGACTTGATCTTCTTAAAACACCACTGCCCGACATAGAAAATGTAAAGAGCACTGAGTGAGAAAAATCTGGGCCTTATGTGGATCCCCACTAAATCTCTCTGGGTTTGCTAATGGCACTACCGGGGCTACTGAGTGAACCACTTGAGTGGCTACTTCAGAGGCTGAACTCATACTAGAATGGATTCCAGGCAAAGGGGTGGTACCTGCCAACAACTCTTCCATTTTTAGTTTAATTTGGTGAGTCTCCTGTTGGGAACGTTTAACCTCCTCTCTTAAGGCTCTATTCTCCTCAACTGAATGGGTTAACTGGTTTTGCAACCCTTCTAGAATTCCTGCTAACGCCTTTAAATCTAACCCCTCAGCCATGTCGACTCGGGTGGATATTCAAGGCACTTCAATCTGTCAGGAAGGCCAGGTGAATCCACAGGAGTCGACGCTTAGTCCCAACGCCCCTCTGCCTCAGAAATCACCCGACACAACTATGTCTAGGTAACCGCTAAAACAGAAGGGAAAGGGGAAGTGGATAAAATAACAAAAGAGAAGAGAGGCTGCCCTCGAGAGTTGATGAACACTCTTTGTATTGGTCTTCGGGGTCTTCTGTTTTTTGACCTGTAAGGAAATCCTATTTAATGTCAAGCAATTACATTACATGCGAATCATTTATTACACTAGCAAAACGCTTACCCTTAAACCACAGGCAATTGCTTCTCTCTTATTAATTTTCAACTGAACTCGGGTTTCAATTAACCTATGCAAAACACAGTATCGTTAGCTATCGAGAATATTTTACAGATGAAGTTAGTGTGACTCTATAATAGATTTTATGATAAATGTACCTGACAGAGTTGGGGTGCGTTCTGTAACTAAGTCCATTTAAAGTAGCATTCCGTGGCTTGTCAACCAAAAATAAAATAGTGTTCCAGGAATTACACGATACCCTAGCTATGAGTAAACTATAGAAGAAAGAAAACAGCTTCCGGCATATCAGTTCAGTCACTTGATAACGCCTTGACTAGAGGACACAAAGTGCGTCAATAGCAGTTCATTTCGGATTAGAATGAGGCTTGAAGAATCTTACTTAAGGTCCCTCGTTGCGCATGCAAATGTAGAACCTTTTTCGGATGAAACCTGAAGATTTCTCTGGAAAACTCGGAACTCTGGAACTTCACTCTGGCTTCGAGGACGATTTCAGTTGAAGTGCGCAGTTCGTTATTAGAACGCGCGCCTCGCCAGCTGCACTGGTTGGGAGCGAGAAACACTAGACCGGCAACTTTTCATTCTGCCGCGTCCCGTTCCTTCAACCATTTTTACGCTGCTATTTTGGAGTTCAATTAGACACCGCTTAAGGAAAATTATTGGAACCACATGACGTCTTTTCCAGCGTGAGTGTTTACTTTGCGTCTGAACTCTTGACCTGATTTTTGGGGTTTTCCCACTATTTTGACTAGTGGCTAGGCAAGACCTGACAGGGGCACTACAATCTTATTAATTTCCCTCAAATCAATAATAAATCGATAGATTTTGTCATCAGTATCTTTCTTTAAGATCGGAAGAATAGGGCTGTTACAGACATTATAGGGAACTTCTTCCACAACGCCTGCAATAATAAAGTCGTGTACAATGTGAGTTAAGGCAACTTCACCTTCCCTGGAGATTTTGTACTGTAGCACACGTGGCAGAGACACGCCCTCCTTAACAGTTATTCGAATAGGGGGAATAAGCATCTGTCCCACATCCGTGTCCGAAGTAGCCCATAACGTTTGTGGGAGAGAGGCCAGTGCTTCAATTTCTTGCATAGTGCACAATCTCTCTACATCTGGGTAATTGTCATTCAAAATAACCTGCACTCCTTCAGGAGCGCAGCTTATTGTTGCTCGAAAGTATTTGAGTAAATCTATTCCCATAATATTGTCTGGAGTATTCGGTGACAATAAAAACGGGCACGGACCAAAGAATCTGTCAATGTAAAATGTAAGGGGTTGTGACAATGGGCTAAGAGAGGGTGTTCCATTGAACCCTATGGATGTAATCGTTTCGCCAGACAGGGGAGCCCTTGGAACCAAGTTTTTAGACAGAGCGCTACGAGTAGCTCCTGTATCAACCAGGAACTGATCAGTAGAACCCAAAACGCCCGCTAATACGTATGGACCTCTTTGATCTACTGGTACTTCAACCGATTCCACACCCCATCCTACGCAATCCTATGCATGTACATAGTCCTGAGATTCCACATTCTCACCCTCCGATATCTGGTACTGATTTCGTCGATCAAAAGTATTATTATCAGCCTGACCACGACCCATCGCTTCATACCTGCCACGATCACTTGCTCCACCCCTCGCTCCTGAATAACTGTTCCGTGTCCTTCCACCTCCTCGGCCACGCTGATTACGTTGTTCACGAAGCACCAGACAATCTGAGGCCCAATGTCCAAACTCTTTACAGTATGCACACTGATCCTCAGCAATGTCGGTACGACCAGAAGACGTACCGTACGATCCACGCCTACCTCTATCATTCCCTCTCGGCTGTGTAGCGTAAACCTGAGCCAACATCACTTTTGTCTTCAATTCCTTCGCTTTCTTATCAGTTCTTTCCTTAGCCTCTAATTCCTGTTGCTCATAATACTGAGCCATAGTCAAAAAGGAAGCAGGGGTCGCCGTAGTCCAGGAACTTTCACTAGTCTTTAAACGTTTTGCGATCTCTGGTAGGAGATTCGCTACATACTTGTCAACAAACAAATGCCTACCCGTATCATCTGTTAGTAACTGTCCACTGTAATCATGAAATGCTTCTTCAAAACGTGAGAAGAAGTCAGACACCGACTCATCCGCCTTCTGCTTACAAGAGGCTAGCATGGTCCAATCAATCTTTTTAGGGGGAATGAGCGTTTTCAATTTATTCAAAATAGCCGTCGGGAGATCTAGAATTAATTGACATGGCTTACATGCAGGCTCCCTGTCTAAATCAGCTTTGGATAAAGTTTTCCACTCCTCCCCCAGAACCGCTCCATCATCGAACTTTCGAATTGCTCTCCACATATCAGAGGGTAATATTAACCCAAAGAAAAGGTCAATATCAACTAACGTCATAACGCACGAAGAAATAGCCCCTTCCACTCCTTCATAGAAAGCTGCCGGATTCTTACGGGGTCAGGCAAAGCATTTTTCAGTGCCATAACATCTGCTCTATTCCAAGGTGTATAAACCCAAATATATACAAAATAACCCTTTGCATCCCCGGACAATTTGTTGTCACTTGTACCTTGCCCTTTAGGAGGGACATACAAAGGTGCAGCTTCACGCATAGGCATAACATGAACCGTAGAACTCTTATCTGTTCCAAAGATAGAACACTCTTTAGATATCTCCGTCGATCCTGGCGCAGGCGCCTCTGATGCTTTCCTCGCTTCCCGTAATCTTGACGCCTCATCCCGTAGCTGGACCAACTGTTGGAAAAACCCATCCGCATCTGCAATAACAAAAAGACCTTTACGCATATTCTCACAACCAACTGATATATCCTTAGGCTCTAGATCAGTTGAATTTTTCCTAAATCGTTCTACAACTTCGTCTCCAAACTGACTCAAGAAATACAACCGTTCTCGCTCAGACCACTTACTCATCTCATCATTAATCTCTGACATAGTTATTTTATTCAAATTAAGTTTACGGGCGAAGCTGCGCAATTTCGCAGCTTTACTAGCACTTAGCCTAACACGACTACTCCCTTGACCATCTCCGTCCGAATCCTCATCTGGGGCCGTAGGCAGAACATACAGAGGCGGGCACCGATCTAATAATGAAAAATCATCAATTTCATTAGTAAGGACAGGATAAAGAGGACGTCGAAAAGGGAATTGACCATTCGTTTGCAAATTACGTTCCCGTGCCTCCCTCTCTTTCTTCTCCTGCAACTCTTTTTCCTCCAGCTGTAAAGCCTTATCCCGAGCAGCCTTCTGCTGCTCTTTGTCCGCCAAGGCTATTTCACACTTCATTCGTTCACGCACCGCTTTCTCCCACATACGTACACAATCAAACATATATTGTCTAGACCTACGTGGAAACAAACATTGCTCCACATACTGAACCTTTCGTAAATCAAACGACCCATGTAGTGGCCATTGCAATTCAGGATCAGCTTTCGTGTATTTGTGCCACAATGTACTATATAAAATAGGGGGAATGCCGAATTTTACATACATTTCGCGATTAGGGGTCCCCTCTGGGTGAGCCGGCTGAGATTCATTTAATCGATAATTGGTACCTTTTCCAAGACAACACATTCCTCGGAGTGTGCTTAAAACAGGCATGTAAAAAATATCACAGAAACGCGATATCACAAAATGGCACTTAATATACTTCACACAAGGTGTGCCGTTCAAACGAAGACAAATTTAGAGAAATATCTCTACATGCCCGCCTATGTGAAGTGCACTGCACATATAATTCAAATCATAGAAACAAATGTTAGCTAACTCAAAACATATTCAAAGAGCCACAGTAAGCGCCCGTAGACTATCTTACCAATCACAAGCTTACCAAATTCTCAGATATCCAGGTTCCAACTGCCAAGTTCTTTAACCGAATCAGCCAAACCGGCGCTGTACGACAACTCGAACGAGCAGGATCTCAGTCGAGGACCGGCGCCACCTGGAAGGTCAGATCAGAAGGAAAGGAAGAAAACACCATGGGTGCCAAGACTCGGGTCACTCAGTGGCAGCGTACGCGTCCATGGCGAGTTTCCAATCCTTCGTCACGACCTCTCCTTTGGGCATCCGAGTCGCCGATGAGTCCCTTCGTGGTCGCCAATTTGTGGTATTGGGTTCTCCAGGCCTACATATTACCGCAAAACCCACTACACCATGAAATAGATGTTGGCACCGAAACTGGAAAATGCAAAAGACAAGTTTATTAAGACCCCATGGGGTGGTGGTACATTCCTACAGCACCCTTCAGCAATGCAAGAAGTATCACACCGAACATCGGTGCGAGGCCTCTTTTATACAGTTTTACAGTAATAAAAAGTGTAGGCGGAACACATTTACAAAGTTTAGGGACATATATGGTCATTTTTGGAACACAGCCAACTCATGGGAGGGGTTACAACACCACTGGTCAGTTTGAAGAACATTCCTAAGTGATGACTGTCCACTAGTACAGAGGGTTTAACTACGCATGTGTGAGTTTGACCAATACTAAAAATAGCCTGTTGCTGGGAAAATTCGAGTGGTCAGTGGTACAGAGAAAGGACAAAGGGTATGCTGACCACGAGGCGACGCATTCATATGAAATGGCCGCCAATGCGCTCAAAATGGCGTCCGAACATCATAGTCAAGTTAGGGGGAAATCCGTGTAGCAAAGCTTAACGCTAACCCGATCACCGTCAAATTACGACATTGTGGGGAGGGCAGGGGATGTCATTAGCTCTGGCGGGTAAGAGGACATGTTGTTAAAAGTTTTTGACAGTGTAGGGAAATTGAGATTAAATGTTTGGAGGTTGCGTATGGCTGCTTGTATCAGGATGTTGCCATTTTTGTAGATAGGTATGTAGACTCCGCCTCTGAATTTCCTTGAGGGTCACATGGGATTCTCGCTGTTTGGATACACATAAATCGTTTGTAAGGAGTTCCTTCCATTTCAAAGGGCCAATGTGTGTAAAACTTAAGGTCCATTTTGTCTGCCTTTTGTGTAAAGTAGTTAATATTTGATATGATTGTCTCGGGCAGGAAACAACCTTCATTACGCTGGCTGAGCCACGTGTGCTGTTTCCCTGCAAGCAGAACCACTCTTGCCTTAACGATGCATATGCCTTATGCATGGTTAAGGCGGTGCACGGTCCAGATGTGGGGATGGGCGGGAATAGGAAGAGAAAGGATTCAAGAGAAGGAGCTCCGGGACATTGTCTGGTAAGTGTGGCTGGTGTATGGTTTTGGGGATGGGGATGTTTTTAGGATTGGAGGTGTTTTTAGGGCTCAGAGGTTTTGGGGTTGTTTTTAGGGCTCAGGGGGGGTTAAGGTTGTTTTCAGGGCTCAGGGGTAGGTCAGGGTTGTTTTTAGGGTTCATAGGGAGTCGGGTTGTTTTTAGGGCTCAGTGAGGGTCGGGTTTATTTTGGGGCTCAGGGCAGGTGGACTGGGGTGTAAACTTTACCACACATTTCCCTTTACCAGTCATGCCGTTACCAGGAAATTGCGTAGTAAAGGCATGTGTGGTAAAGTAATGCTTTGTTAAGGCACATTTGTTGTTCGGCCAGCATTGTAGAGGCACGCATGGTTTAGCAATGCATGACTCTGTAAGACAACCAGTTCAGGTAGTTCTTTAAGCCGTCTGTTTCAAGTTTTATGAGCCATCTTTGGAGAGATTTGGAGGATAAATGATTCTGAAGGAGTTGGGACCAATTATCTGTAGTCTTTTGCTGGGTGTGGATCCCACAGGCCCAATAGATTTCAACATGAAAGTTATTTATTCACCATTAAAGGCAACTTTAAAGAAGAATTAGCTGCAGCAGTATATCTGGTTTATAGCTGAAAGTGCCTCTTCATCACCGGTGAGCTTAGGCACTAAATAACTCATCATACATGAACTTTATCATTCAATCTTACACGTATGCATCCAAGTCAAGTCAACTTTATTCGGAGTAATTTTACATCCATAAAAGCATTCGACAAGTACGCTAAATATTTAAAATAAGAATAAAATAATTTCAATTTCAATATACATTTTTAAAATCTCATTAAATTTAATCTTTAAAATCTTCATATAGTTAGGCATCTAGATAAAACAGTTAATTTCTAATCTTAATTGCCCTTGGTATAAAAAGGATTACAGAATACACTGTTTTTACATTTTCGAGTTTACAGAGATAGAAACAAGCATATTTGTACTGGCAGATTCGATTAGTCAAGAATAATGGTTTACATTTTTTTTCTCCTGATCTCAGTAGAGAAATTACAGAAGAATAAGAAATGCAAAATAGTCTGTGGAGTTTTTCCATCGCATGGGCAGTTAGGGAATTTGTACGACCACTTTTCCCTACTTGGGAACGCTACTATATGATGCAGGGTACCAAGTCTAAGTCTTGTTAAGTAAAATCTGTGTTACATCTTGCTTACAAGAGACATATATATTTGGGTGCCCAGTGTGGAGGAGATTTCGCAATAGGTGATAACACTTTGTTTGTACCTTATATTTTCCATTCTATCATGTTCCTTTTCGGTGGCATATCTCAACTTTAAATCACAATGTTCTGAATAAGCTCGGGCTTCGCCTTATCAAAATCGATCTGACAGTATGCTAGCAGGTTGAGAATATGCTCTATCCACGGAATTGTACTCCCTTTATCCAAGGACAGATAGTCTCATTAAATCCTTCGTCAGTTTGGTTTCTTCTTTTACCCAAAGTCCTCTCCAGAATGTGAGCCCCATTAAATTAATAAAATCGCTTATGTATGATACAGACAACTCTTTATGCACTATAAAATTAGCTGTTGATTTTGGAACTGCCAACACTCTCTTTAGGAATGTATTTTCTTTAGTTTGAAAGGACGCAAAGTTCGTCCTCCCCATATAGCTGCCCCATAGCAGGTTCCTGTCACACATTTACATTTGTATAGAGTAAGAATTTCCCTAATGGGCTTATTCCGTAACTTAGCTGAGAATCTAAAAATGTTCTAACAACTCTTAAAAATTGTAATTCACATGCTTTAATATGTGTATCCCAAGTACCTTTTCAGTTAAAAAGTAAACCCAAATAACAGAAGGTTGCTATTCTCCTTATCTCAGTTCTCCCACATGATGTATTTTCTGCTTCAATTTGTTATTACCACATGGCATGACAAACGTTTTACTGAGGTTTAATGTGAGATTTTTATCATACACTAGCTTACCCGTCGCACGTTGCTGCGATCTCAGAAGAAAGGAAATTTAAGGAAACTTGTTATGATAACATTTAATTTACATTGTGTCATTTTTATTTAAACGTATTCATTTTAATATGGAAAACATTTTAAAGTGTTGTTTTAATTCTGTTTATTTATTCGAGTGCTTGTGGGTACACGGTATTTTTTGTTTTTCCGTCTGGTGCGTACATGAATAAATCAGAAGGTTTTCCGACGCGTGAGCTGGCCACATACAGTTGTCCATGTGGGAAGCACGGATTCTCCAAATCTAGTCCACACACTTGCAGCGATTGTCCTTGTGCTTTGTTGATGGTCATTGCAAAAGCGAGTCGTACCGGAAACTGTAAACGTTCAGTATTGGAAAGATTATGAGGGCCCTGGGGGGCCGGGGCGGCTGGTATTTAACACATGTGTTTTTTTTTGCCAGAAACCTTCGCGGGAGTGTACTCAACAACTTTTGACAATTTTTTTTTATTTTTTTTGCCAGAAACCTTCGCGGGAGTGTACTCAACAACTTCCCAAAGTTTCATGCCGATCATATGAATGGTGTAGTATTGCATAAAGGACAAACAGACATACCTTCGTTTTTATATATATAGATAGATAGATGTATTTATCAAAATTTTCTATTAAGAGTTGTAGCCCATTTGCTGTCCTCAACAGCAACACCGCGTTGTCTGCTTAGAGGAGTACTGGAGTTTTTCCTGTCCCAATTTTAGGGGCATCTGCATTTTGTTTTTGGAAAAAGCTATCCACGTTATTAATGTGTAGGGAAAAAAGGAGAGGTGCCAACACACATCGATGGCGTATTCCCCTTCTGACCCTAAAATCCTTAGTACATTCCCCCATTTTTCGGAACCGTCCTCTAAAAGTTAATAGGGCATAAATCTGGGATAAGTATATTATAATATCTATGGGGGCTCCTAGCTCTTTCAAAGTTTCACACAATTTAGCTTGAGTGACGAGGTCAAATGCACTTGCGAGATCTAAGAAGCAAAGGTGTAACACTCTGTCCTTAGCTATTGTGTACTTTCCTATGAATAACTCAAGGTTTAGGCACTGTTCCACTGTATCCATACCCCTCCTGAACCCATACTGTGCGCCTGAGAGGATGTCGTTTTCATCAGCCCATTGTTCTAATCTTCCCAACACTATTCTCCCCATCAGTTTGGAGGTGCAGTCCAAGAGGGATATGGGTTGGTAACAGTTCGCCTTCCCCCTGTACTATTTTTTAAATATGGGAACAATAATACTTTCCACCCAGGAGGCTGGCAATACCCCCCCTAGTGCCGCATTAAACACATTTACGAAGATGGGGGTCCAGAAGTCAATGTTACATTTAAATACATCTATAGGTTTCCCTATCCGGGCCGGCTGCTTTTCCATTACCACTTTGTTGTAGGGCAGATTTAAAGTCTCCCCTGAGTAATTACTGATGTGTGTATTGGGTCTACTACAATAAAGTTTATCTTCTTTACGGTCGTCTCTAAGACAGCATCAGGGTTAAAAATACCCTTGAAATGTGCGATCCAGTCTTCAGGGGGGACAGCACATTCAATTTTTGAGTTTTCTTTAAAATAGGGGCGATCAATTGTCCTCCAGAATAATGTTGCGTTTCTGTTCTCTGCAGCCAACTAAATTCTCCCAAGCATCCTCACAGATGTAAATTTTTTTGAGGGTGCTTTTATAATCTTTCCTCAGGATGCTAATTTTTTCTTTATCTCGTGGTTTTACTTTTAGTGCTGATTTCAGTTCCCTGTTCAGCCTGGAGCATTCCTGGTTAAACCATCAGGGGTTATTTTCATGGCTCTGTTTTTTCCTTTGGACTGTTATGTCCTCACTCATTTTTACCATGATATTATGAAAGGCACTTATAATTAATTGATCTGTTAAGGAGCTGTCCAGACAGCTGTCAATATCTTTTTGTTTATTTATTCGTAGTTGATCCATACAAATTGTTGGGTTTACGCTGGACCATTTGATGCTGACCCCGTTACCTCCCTTTGGCTTAATGTCTGTATCTGATGCCTTGCTCCTGGGTTGCTGAGTCAGGCAAAACCTCAGTGTGAGGATAAGTGGCTGGTGATCACTAAGCAAGCTTGGGCAAATTACAAATTTTTCTATCTAACTGACACAATAAAGTGGTCAATACATGAAGCTGATCTTGCCCCCACATAAGAATATAAAGATGTTTCTCCGTCTGGGTTTTCCACTCATGCATCCATTCATGACACCCTTGCTGCTGCGCGGTCCTCTTAGTTTGCTCTAATTAAAAAGTTGGGAATGTTTTAACTGTGTTAGAAATATTGTGTTTTTAACCAAAACTTACTTACCGAATCGCGTGGGGCACTAGAACATAACTGGAACACTGCCTGACACCCTCCCAGCGGCCTCAGCCAATCGGCCAGAGCGGGGTGGAGCTTAGAGGCGGGGTCAGGGCACAGATGTGCACAAGTAAGCGGAAGCGCAGCGGACGCGGGCAGCTGGCGCGCCGACGGCATGCCGAAGGCGCGCCAAAGGCAAGCCCGTCTGCGCCCGTCCGTGCCTGCCCGAGCCCAGGGGCCACAAACCCTGGCCAAATTATAGCTTATTCTCCCGCCGACCTTAGATCTCTGAAGCAATTTAAATCCAGGCTACCGCTGGAAGCCATGGATCGGATCAGGGATCATGGCATCTCCCACGAACAAGTAGATTATTCTGCTTCTATGTTAGAGGCTTACTCCACGGCATCCGTGGAGCCGTTAACCAAACCCAACTTGATCTCCCTTCGGGTCGGGTATCTTAACACCCGCTCGCTGGTGAGGCATCAACTGGATATTTTTATACTGTTGGCGTCTGTTAAACCAGACGTCTTGTTGCTCTCGGAGACTTGGCTTACTTCCCACTCCATCCCTGACATCTTAGCTGCATTCCCCTCTGATTATTACCTCTTATCAGTTAATAGGCCTGCAGGGAAGACAGGAGGGGGAGTCGCCGCCATTATAAATAAAAGTCACAAGTTCACTAAGCTGACCTCTTTGTTCCTTCGAGAGGTTGAGAACATGGTCATCAATTTTGATACAAACTCTGGATCTCTGGCGATGGTGCTTATATATCGTCCTCCCCAGTCTATGCCCTCATTTTCATTTTCTCTTAGTGAACAGATAGCAAATTTCGCTATGAACCATGCTAGAGTCATGCTCATTGGGGATCTGAATTATTGGTTCAATGAGGAAGGGGGGGCCTCAGTCGGCAGAATTGACCGAAATGCTTTCTAATCTTAACCTGGTCCAGCATATCTCGGCTCCCACGCACATAAAAGGCCACATCCTGGACCAAATATGGTCGCATAACATCGAACTGTCGCCACCTTTCATCTCTCCATGTATTTGGTCGGACCACCATTTAATTGAATTTACAGCTACTTTAAAAGGAAGGGTCAAATCTCTGAAGGCAGTGGGAGGCATGAGTAGAAAATGGAGAACACTTGCTATTCAGGAATTTATGGCTACCCTGACCAGTTCCCTTCCTTCTGTTGATACAAATGCTAAAGATTGTCGACTCAATGGAAAAAGGTATCTCTAACTGGTTACTGGCGGCCAGTGACATCCATGCCCCACTCACTAAATTCTCCGGGCTAGACAGGCCGAAGCTCATAAATGGTGTACTACTGATCTTAAATCACAAAAATGACTTCTGCGTCAGTCTGAAAGGAAGGGGAGGCATACCTATGCCACTGATGAAAGACAACTTTACCTCACAGCTCGCAGGACCTATAAGAAAGCCTTATTGGCTGCTAAGACCCTATACTTCTCCACAAAGGTGCTTGCTGCTCCTAATAAATCTAAAGAAATCATTAGGATTGTAAACGATTTTAGTAGCGAAGACAGAATTTTACCTGGCTTGGCCCTACCCAAGAGCGGTGCGACGCATTGAACAGTTTCTTTGTGGAAAAATTAGCAGGGCAAGTATCCCCTTGGTAGCATATGAAGAACCCCCAGGGGTTAACCCTGATAATCCATTTATTATGGATTATTTCATGAAGATTGGTCCTGATACCCTACTTGAACTAATGTCTCAAGTCAAGTCAGGCTCTCCCAAAGATTGCTGTCCTCCCTCTATTTTGAGGGAAGTATTTTCAGCCTTACCGCACAGCCTTCTTCCCCTTCTCAATGAATCTCTGAGCAAAGGGGAGGTACCCAAGGCTCTGAAAAAGGCTATTTTAGTTCCCCTGCTCAAGAAATCAGGTGCGGATCCCTTAGTTTCTTCCAATTACCGCCCGATTTTGCTTCTCCCATATTTTTCAAAAATATTGGAGGCCCATGTGGCCAGGTGCCTCTCTAAGTTTATTGAAAACTCCAACTATCTGGAACCGAATCAAGACGGTTTCCGGCCGGCCCAGTCTACAGAGTCGGTAATCCTGGCGGTGATGGATACTCTAAGGGCTAATGCTGACAAGGAGACCCCGCAGGCACTCGTGCTTTTAGATCTGTCGACCGCGTTCGACACGGTCGATCATAACATCTTATTGCACAGCGTCGAACAAGCGGGGATCCGGGGAACAGCACATGGGTGGATAAAATCTTTTCTCACGGGTAGAACCCAGGCAGTGCGTCTCGGGAGCTACACGGCTCCTAACCTGACTACCTCATGTTGAGTTCCTCAAGGATCACCCTTGTCCCCATTATTGTTCAATTTATATATCAGCCCCTTGATTCACTCACTTAAGGCCAGGAAAACAACAGTATTTAACTATGCTGGCGATCTTCAGCTGGTTTTTAAGTTAGACTCCCAAAACGCAGCCGTTGAATTTCAAGATACAATGCTGCATACCCAATGTTGGATGGATCAGAACCAACTGAAGCTCAACCCCGGGATACCCCGAACTGGTGCTGCCTGGGAAGAGCCTCACTAGTTGGGGACCTCACTTCTGGCCAGGCGAATTAGGCCCTTCCCCTGTCCCGTCCTCATTGGTGAAAAGTCTCGGAGTGACCATAGATTCTGATCTTTCTCTGAGGGGTCATATGGGCACTGTGGTCTCCTCTTCTCTGTTTCAATTACGTAAAATAAGAAAGATCGCTTACCTGTTGTCTCATCAAGCTCTGAACCAGGTGGTGATAGTGCTGGTGCTCTCCCGTCTTGACTTCTCCAACTCTTGGTATACCGGCCTCCCTCTGGGCCTGGTCAATCGCCTTCAAATAATTCAAAATCAGGCGGCGAGATTGATTTACAGGCAGCCGAGATGGCAGTCTGCCAGGCTGTTATTGTGCATCTTACATTGGTTACCTATAGCGCAACGTACTGCTTTTAAGTCAGGATGTTTAACCATTAAGGCTCTGCACTGCACTAGCCCCAAATTCCTTAACAGCCTAATCACAAAACACGCCCCCACATGTAATCTCCGTTCCGCCCATCTTCATCTTTTGTCTATTCCATCAATCAAATTAAAACGACAAGGCGGGCGTAGGTTTGCTTACTTGGCCCCTAGGCTTTGGAATTCATTTCCACTTTCAGTCAGAAACTGCGATAGCCTTCTGGGATTTAGAAAGACTTTGAAAACCTGGCTTTTTGTGCAATCTAGTTAAGTTGGATCCCCGCAGCTGCTAGTGTATGAACAGCGCCAAGAAACCTATGGTGTAAGTGCGCTTGATAAATTCTTTTTAACATAACATAACATCCACCAACTGACCTAGTCTAGAATCCATCCGCAATAAATACACACACAAATTCGATAAGCACATGCAAAGTAAAGTAGAAAAAATATAACGTATTGGGCATACTCTTGGCAAAATTAAATGTAGCAGCAGGAGATCAACTCGGAATGGTACTGTGCATAGCGTATACACAGTGTAATAATAATCCACTGTTAACCCCTCGGTGCTTCGGACGGCCCCCGGCCTTCATATTTCACGGTGGGCATGTGCGTAGGATGGCCGGGAGGCCATCTGAATCCCGTCCACTCTCTAAATCGCCCACACAGGGCGAAAATCGCCCCGCGCGCAAGGGGTTAAAGGCGTACCAAATTTAATATACGGTTTCACAATAAATAAGTCAGGCCTATTGTGTTTGTTTCAGCTTTTCATAAAACACAGACCAGAACGACTGCATCTGACATACCTTTCCCCAGTGAACCTTTTATTGCCTTTGTTATTGTCTTGTTATCATAACTAACTTAGGCCTACTGTGTTGAGCATGACCTTTCTCGTAAGGCAAACATCAGGAATAGAGTAAAAAAAATACATATATGTACAGCATTACTGTTTGCAAACCAATGCATAGTTAATCTCTTCTAAAGTGGCTTAACAGGGATTATCACTAGATGTCAAAACCCGCCCTAGCATTGTATTCGGTAAGATTCCATGTAAAAAATGCCAGTCTATTTGCATTAACATGGTGTAATAAAAACTTCCAAAAGCTAATTGGCTCTAACAAATGCTGCTCATAGTATATATGCCAGGCCAATCTGTAAAAGCGAGGGAAAGTATGTGTTTTTAAATTAACGTGTCTGTTACTTTCTGGTAGCTTTTTTATTCTGTAAACCACTGTAATTATTATGCAATGTACGTGTTTTGTGCTTTTGTGGTCATTTTTTATGCACCGAATAAAGCTTCATGACTTTACTTATATGTCAGGCCTAAAGCATATGGCATAATACTTCAGAAAGAGCAAATCTGCCTCGCTCATTGGCCTGCCACCATAACCAATCCGGTCTGCTGCACTGGACATATGCTTTACCACAAGCAAACAGTGCAACACAAGCAAATGTTTGGTAAATGCACACAACTTCTGTCCAATCAAAAGCCTGTAGGGAGGAAGATGTGCATGTATGCAGAACCTACATCCATCTTAGTAGTGCTTCTTAGAGCAATTTTGTTGGTGACCTTAGAAGGACAAGTGACAGCCGCACTGTCCAGCCAGAACTAAAATTGTACTGTGTGTGATAATGAACAGAAGATGTTGACCTCAAACCTGGAGCCCTACTGGCTGAGGATGGATCCTGGAGAGAAATATAAAGCTGCGAATGGTCTTCTGTATGGACTGTGCTCCCTTCCTTTGAAGCTAGATTTGTGCTACGTAAGCCGCACACACAAGGGCTAGTTGGCTGCTGTGTCAGGTCTGTGTGTGTGAAGTGGACAGGTTAATATTTACTGTGTCAATAAACTGAAGATGCTGCAAATTCAGGCTGGATTAATGATTTGTAAGTCTGCATTCTGGTAGAGGTCACAGACTTCTCTCAAAGTCCACAACTAAAGTTTGCATCCACATGCGAGAGAGCAATCCCTGCTGTGACATTTCAGAAAGAGCCCTTGACGATGGCGGCTGGACAAGGCAAGGTGCTGACGCTAGGACGGCTGCACCGCAGGATTACAGACCTCAAAGTGCCAGCAATAGAGGACATATTGAAACAGGCTGCGGTGATCAAACAGGAACTAGCTCTGGTGAGTGCATTGTTTCAGTGGTCAGATGAGAGCCTGTGGTACCCCTGGGGTCAGCCTGAGCCTCTGGTACCCCTGGGGTCCGTGTCAGTAGGAGCCTTTGGTACTCCTGGGGTACCGGAGTCAGTAGGAGCCTGTGGCACCCTCAGGGAGCCCAGATTCAGTGGAAGCCTGAAGCAGCATGTGAGGCCGGAGTCAATGGGAGTCTGCAGTGTCCCTGGAGGCCCAGAGTCAGTGGGAGGCAGCAGCAATCCTGCGGTAAGATGGGAGCCCGTGGTACCCCTGGGTTCAGTGGGATACTGTGGTGCTGCTAGGGTACTGGGGTCAGTAGGAGCCTCTGGTACCCCAAAGGTCAGTAGGAGCCTGTGGTACCCCTTGGGTCATAGGAGACTGTGGTACCCCGTTGGTCATAGGAGCCTGTGGTACCCCTGGGGTTCAGGAGTCAGTAGGAGCCTGTGGCACCCTCAGGGAGCACATATTCAGTGGAAGCCTGAGTCGCCATGGGAGGCCGGAGTCAATGGGAGCCTGCAGTATCCCTGGAGGCCCAGAGCGAGTGGGAGGCAGGGGCAAACCTGCAGTCAGATGGGAGCCTGTGGTTTCCCTGGAGTGAGTAGGAGTCTCTGAAACCCCTGTGGTCAGAAGGAGCCTGTGGTACTGCTGGGGTCCTTGGGTCAGTAGAAGCCTATGGTACCCCTGGGGTTCCCTAGTCAGTAGGAGCCTTTGATACCCCTGGGGTCAGTAGGAGCTTGTGGCATCCCTGGGGTCCCAGAGTGAGTAGGGGCCTGTGGCACCCTCAAGGAGTCCACAGACAGTGGGAGCCTGAAACACCATGGAAGGCCGGAGTCAATGGGAGCCTGCAGTATCCCTGGAGGTACAGAGTTAGTGGGAGGCAGGGGCACCCTTGTGATCTGATGGGAGCCTGAGGTACCCCTGGGGTCAGTAGGAGCATGTGGTACTGCTAGGGTCCTGGGGTCAGTAGGAGGCTGTGGTACCCCTGGGGTCAGTAGGAGCCTTTGGTGCCCCTGGGGTCATTAGGTTCCTGTGGTACCCCTGGGGTCAGTAGGAGCCTCTGGTACTCCTGGGGTCCCGGAGTCAGTAGGAGCCTGTAGCACCCCCAGGGAGCCCAGATTACGTGGGAGCCTGAAGCAGCATGGGAGACATGAATCATTGTGACCCTGTGGTGTCTATGGAGGCCCATTCAGTGGGAACCTTTTCTACGCCGCAGGCCAAAATCCAGAAGGAGGCTGTAACACCAGGGTGACATAGGAGAGGTGCAGAGTTAGTTGCAGCCTGTGATACCCTCGGGGGCAGTTGAATGGGAGCCTGTAGCACTGCGGGCCGATTAAGCGGTGTCCAGTGTCAGTACCAGCATGCAGTACCCTCAGCAGGCTCAGTGTGAGTGGGAGCCTGCTTTACTCCCAAAGGCAGGACATCAGTGGGGGTCTGTGTTGCCCTAGGCGGTCCGGATTTATGTACATCATGCAGCAATGTGGAGGGGGGGCGGGGCAGAGTAGGTGAGAGTCTGCAGTACCCCCAGGGGCAGGGAATTAGGGGGAACTTACAATACCTGTTGGGGACTGAACCCAGTAGGAGGCTGCGGTTCCCTTGGGGGCCCGATTTCAGTAGGAGCCTGTGGTACCCCTGGGGCCACTGATTCAGAGGAACAATAGTAGTCAGTCTAGTAACCATGACATGGCGTCATATTCTTAAGTATGGCTATACCCCCATCCCTCCTCCCATCCGGACAGGTAGCCAATGAGTCATTCATTCTGGGCCCCAAACTCAGAAGTGACATAAGGTTTGGGCAGTTTTATTAATGTATAGTTGTTTAAGAAAGCTAGAATTCTGGGTTTCAAAAGATAGAAGTGGTGGGAGCATCTCTTCATATCTGAAAGGTGAGGCTGGCGGCATGGAATGGTCCACTTGTCTTTGTGTAGTGAGAGGTCCATGACATCATCAGCCCGATGCCGCTTCCCTATTGGATGGAAACAAAGCTAAATAATTCTGTTAGCTAAGCATAGCGTTGAATGAAAAGTAATCATGTCCTAGGTAGTTGCAGTCAGTCTCTACGTCCATAATGACATACAGATGCACTGGACGTCACATAGCTAAAACTCAGGTGTCCAATCATTGGAATTCTGTTGCAGAAAACCCCAATTAATTGCATGATGTCTCAAAATCAACCTCAGAATTTCTAAATCTGGCATTTAAACTGACCTTTACCTAAAATGTGTGATTGTCGCCTCTCCTCTTTTCCCTCAAATTGCCCACCCTTCTCTTCCATCCTCTGTACGTCTCCTCTCCCTGAGCACAGCCTCGTGAAAGTCTCACGCATATCTGCTTAATCTCTATGACTGTATTTCTGAAAACTGTCTACAACCTTTCCTCCCTTGAGCCATACCCCTGCAACCAAACGCTTCTACCAACCATGTGCATGAAGTCACATAACCCCCTACTAATGACCACACTTCACCCATATTAATGTAATCACAAAGAATCTGGAATGAACGCATAGAATAGTTTGATGAGGGCACAAGACTAATTTCAATAGGTAACAATAACCAATTGCAATGGACTAACCACTAACCTGGGATTCTGGAGCAGCGCTCTGCATGAGGGGCTCCTCTGCTATTGTGGAGGAGCGTCAGCCCCCGTCACCAGCCTCAAAATGTAAAAAATAAAATAATAATAAAGTAATGTTTATTTTTTTTTATTTTTGCTCTCAGAGTCGATCCATCATGGGGGGACAGTCACAGTGCGAGTGGTGGGCACTGTTATCAGTGTGCATGACGGTCTGGACGGCCAACTCAGGTCGGATAAACCGTCATGCGCACTAACGCTTTCTCAAACCTGGACCGATGGCTGGGATAGAGAGAGCAGGCAGAGGCTGCTAGTCTCCCTGGGAGCATAAATAGTGAGCGCTCAGGTCAATCCTGGCGCGGCTCTCATGACATAAGAGCAGCGTCAGGATTGGCCGCAGGGGAGTCTGGGAGCCTGTGCTGCCTGCAGTGGAACCTGATGATAAGAAGAGCAGCGATGCCGCAGGTAAGTTCTTATTTGTATTTATTCATGTTTTTTATTTTGTCATCATCTTTTGTATGTCATCCCTCCCTGCCCCCGCCTCTCTACCCTGACACCAGCTGCCACTGATGCGCTGCCACGTCTCGTCAGAGGTAGTAAGAGCTATACAAGTGTAATTACAATTGCAATTTATCTTTCTTCATCAACATGATGCTACTGGCAGTGCTAGAGAGGAGAGACGAGGAAACATGGTGGCGTAGACAAGACACTATAAATACAGCAAGGGCAACAACTCGCTGCACCAAGAGCTGGTGAATGGGCGTTTATAGGTTTATTACCGCAGTTTTACATTCTATTTAAAGTGTTTCCATTTTCTTTTTGATGATGTTGGTTGCCAAGTACTTTGTGTCTTGTTCATCACTTTTGGCAAGTCCAGGTTTGTTCAGGCAACTACACTTGGTTTTCAAATGGTTAGTTTATTTTTAACATAGAAGCCTTGACTTAAGTGCCCCATCAGGCAAAGTGCTGCTGCCTAAAAAGTCATATTCGGCTTAAGTGACATCACATGAGGCCACACAATACGATGGAATTCTTGTCCAGAATGCTTAACTGTGCTTGTTTTTTTTTTATTAAACTTTCCTGTATGCTGTGTTCTGCAAAATTTTTTCATTCCTAAAATTAAGAGAATAGGTCAAAGAAAACGTTCTCTTGCATATCATTCATCCAGAGGTTTCAATTCTCTTCTGATCGATATGCGATCTATGGGTAGCCATTTACAATTCACAACAATTCCGAAGATCTGGGTTTCCACTAGAGGTGGGAGTAAATTGAGGGAATTTGGTAACTCCATATTACTCCTGCAATGTGGAGTTCCGAGAAAATTCCACCAATCGCTGTGTGGCAGATTTTTCCTCCAGTGAGGCTCCAGAAATGTGCGAGCGAGATTTTGTCATCCCCAAGCATGATTTTCTATCGCTGGCACTCACAAGCGGTCAACAGACTGCTTCTCGAGTAGATTTGCTGCCACTGGAGCAGATTTTCTACTAGATTGGCAGCAAAATCCACTTGAATGACCGCGCGCTCTCACGCATCACATGGTGCCATTCCTGCTGATTTTCAGTGTTGCTCGTTCTTAATTGCAGTGTGAGTAGTGCGACATGCTCATTTTCTGCCCGTTGGCATAACTCAGTGGAATCTCGCAAAGTTTTTATGTAACTTTACGGAATGGCAGGGAGTGAAATTCCACCAGTCTCGCCCACCCCTACTTTTTACTCTATAGATTTTATCTTGGTTTCATTTCCGAGTTTTCCTCTACGCTTTACAAAAATAGAAAACAAATGAATAAATAAATAAACAAGGCCACAGAGCTGGATGTCTCATTGTAGTGAAAAGCAGCAGGTACATCTACATGTACAAGACTGCATAGGGATTAGTGAGCTTTAAATGTCTGACTTAGTACTACTTGAGAACTTAGATATGTCAGAAATTAGGGATTTGATGTGATCCTGCTCAAGTGAGTCTAGCCTACTACTATATCACGCATTGGGAATTTAAAAAAACATTCCCCTGTGCATCTCTATTATGTTTCTTGTCACAGAATTAGCCAGACATTTGTGATTCTGATCAGATGAGACTGTGATATCCGGGCAGTGAATCAATGTAAATGTGATCAGGTTGTCTCTGCTATTTTCCCCATAACCCTACTGAGTAAGACATAGGAAATTTACATTGTGTTTTTTCTGCCTTGTCTATCGCCCTGATAAGGCAAACATTGGGGATGTGTTGTCTGGCACCTCCTACTGCTACTCGTTGAATTTTTTGTAACTAGCCGTCTACTAATCATTCCTCGCCCCTTAGTAACTCAAGGTTAACTATCTGAAAAGACTTAGCATCATCTTTAGCAACCTATGTTTTACAAATTTAGGGAGAACAGAAAATCCATGTCCTTTAATAAGTCCTAGGTTCAGAAATGTTTTATTTCCCACACACCCCTTAGTTCTAAACACTTAAGAGAAATGGGTTACTGGCTGAGTGAGGTGAAACCCTACTAACGCAGCATCCATTATTCTTGTCAGGGTGAAATTAAACAAAGCCCCAAATTAACCTGTACTTAACCGTCTAGTAGCTTGGCACAAAAGGCTTAATTTAGAGGTAATGTGTGAAGTATTCATATAGCACTTCAATAGTAGTAAAACAAAAACACAACACAAAAAATCTAGAAAAATACAGTTAAATGGAATAAATGATTTATGACCAGAATGACAAAAATCCAATTAGTAGGACCAGAAATATGTAATTTTAAAGATTTAAGTGAAAACAGTGCTTAGAAGTCCAAAGCGTCAACTGTGGCTATCTGGTTGCGCCAGATCGGGTCAAAGTGACAAGTTGAGTCTGACCATGATGGAGTATGGGCCAGATACAGGGACCAGGTTAGGTTCAATAACTAAGTACCTTAAATCCTGGTTGCTGGGCGTTGCGAGGTCCTGGGTTGAGGATGCATCACATTGCGACAGTTCTGAGGTGCTGTGGGGTTGCGATGTGAGCTCCTGCTTCGTGAGTGTGTCATGCAGCGGTGGTTCTGAGATGCTGTGGGGCTGTGATGGAAAGTTCTGTTGTATTCCGCTTTAGTTTTCCGTATATAGGTTTTCCTGATACATGTCCTTATATAGGCATAATTTGCATTGCCCTTATTTAGGCATAATATCCCAGTCCTAATTTAGGCATTAGCCATGCTATCCAAATACAGGCATCGTTACCTACATCCGTCCACCCCAATGTCACAGCGAGTTCTTAGAAACCAGACACTAAAGCCATTGAGAGTTTCGCTAGCCTAGGACTATTGATTTCTCCAAGAACTCATTTATTATGGAAGAAGCGCTATACCCTAAGGGTTCATTCATGATGTCTTCCTCTGCCCGACTTTACGTCAATGCTAACATTCCTAAACCCCTTCCAGGTATAAATACACTTTCCCTTTCCATGGCAAACAACGTCTTGGTTCGATTTGGCTGCACTCGCCACGGCAAGTAAGGAGGAGATCTCGACTTAGAGGAGCCCGTGCCAGCCTGACGCGCTGACAAGACACTGTCATCCCTGCTTGCAGAAAATCCAGCTTCCAGTGTTCTGACTCCCTTCGCGGGGTGTTAGAGTTCGAGACTCGGAAAGAGATTCCACTCTCTCTCATTTTCAAGGTATGGAGCTGACTAGAACCTAGAGGGACTCTTGGCATAACAAAGTATAGCTTATCATACTATAGAATACAGCACCTACTTCTTACCTTGTACTACACTTAGGTTCGGTACACTGGGGTAGAACTAGTTAGAGAAAGCATTGTTCGAATCTCGCATTTTAGCCTGTGTTATTTACGTGTATGTATGTGAATATGTGTCATAGCTAAAAGACAATGCTATTAAAGTATTATTTCTTTCTACTGCTTAGGCTGTACATAATATATCTCGCATACTGTCTTATTAACCGCACATATCTCTTATACGAGAAATAAGACTGTTCAATAAATCCTTTTTATTGAAACGCCCGTCTATTCTTTCTGTGTAACTCTGCAGAAACTAAGCATGCACAATTAGCTGAGTGAAACTGTTATCTATTGTTTCCACGATTCTGAGAGTGCTCTGATTCTAAAGGGAAACAAAGTTGTCATGTTTATTCGGTTGCCAGAAACTACTACCTTTTTGTTTACAAGGAGTTTCTACTGGCCTCTGAGTTAGCTGGCACACAAAGTAATTAAGTTTAATACACTCAATAGGAGCATACTGACCTCAGTCCTATGCCAAAACTATAGTGTATATTATTCCAATGCGCAGAGCCTATAAGGGAAATAGGAACTACACTACATGGCGCCCAAACGATTTGGTAAGGCAGTTATTTAATGCTAGATACTGAAGTGACTCAGTCATGTTTTTCTCAGAGACTCCTACTCACATACTCCATAAGACGTCTGTAGTGAGTAGGGTTAAGTGTCTGCTAAAACTGAATAGGACAAAAATCCTATATTATCTGTTTGGTTTGTTCAACATTGAAGAATACAGTGTTCCAAAATATTTTGCAACTTATCTTGGTTTCCTTGAAACTTGTTCTACCTTTTTAAAAAAACAATGTCCAATTTCAGGGATAATGCTGAGGCTGCTCCAGTCGACGAAGCATTATATCTCACTGTAAATTCTACCGGTTTTAATGAAACCAATGAGGATGCGATACCTATCCATCCAAATATAAGGAGAGCCATCATTCTAAAACGTATACAACACGGCCTATCACCTAGAGGTGGTAGAGCAGTTTTCGTGATAGAGGCACACAAATCATTTAATACAGAGGTATTCTATTCATGGATTGTATTCCCAGAATCAAATCCAATAACAAAATTGTTTCACTTCTTTAAAGAAAATGATCCACCTGAGGAATATATTCCTTTTGAGGATATTGAAATTCCACTCACATACCAGAATTTCTGGTTTAAAGGCGCCCTACAACATCATAAAAACATTACCAGGCTCGGTCCACTAGGTAGACCAGGAGCAACACCCTCATCCTGACATTGAAAATATGTCAGACGATGAATTACTCACTCAGCTAGACGAGTTAATAAAATTACACAGTTAAGACACGACTGTCTGAAGGTCCTGAAAAGGACTCTATGAAACAAAATCCTACATCTTCTAAAAAGAAGTGGGAAACTAATAAACAAAATCAAAACAGAAACGTTCTGACTCCCAAGGTAGGTCTCCTCAAAATGAGCCCTTTGAAAGGAGGTATAACTTTAGGAATAGGGATAATTTAATTTAAGAAAACCTGACAGGTATCAGGATCCTGATACACGTTCTTCTCGTACCTTTCAGATATCACCACAGACATCTGAAAGAAGAGGACGGTCAGATCACAAAGAAGTCCAAAGACAATCAACACGTTCAGATAAACAAATCAAAACCACAATTCACCAAGAAGAAAGTAGCAGGTCTGAAGATCAGACATGCCGAGTATACTGAGAAAACAACTCAAGACCAGAGAATGGGCTCAGACAGAATGAATTGTAATTGTAATTGTAATTTTGATTTGTAGCGCGCCTTATCACCCAAAGGCCTCTAAGCGCTGTCAGAGGGCGAACCTGAACTAGGTAGAGAAGAGGGGGAAGGCTGCTTAACTCGTGCCCCATGCTTTCAGGAAGAGCACAGTCTTAAGCTTCTTCCTAAAGGGAAGGAGGTTCACTTACTTGCGTAGGTTCACTGGAAGGCTATTCCAGACTAAGGGGATAGCGGTTGAAAAAGCTCGCCCTCCCATTGAGGACAGAATGAAATGGGGGCAGACCAGTAGGGTGGCCTCTGCTGACCGCAGTGCCCTGCTGGGAACATAGGTGGCAATGCGATCCTTGATGTAACTTGGAGCTTGGACGTGCAGGGTTTTATGTGTAATGCAGAGACCCTTAAACTTAATTCTCTGCCTGATTGGGAGCCAATGAAACTCGCGTAGTAGGGGTGTGGCATGTGCTCGTCTTGTTTTTTTAAAAACGAATCTGGCTGCGTCGTTCATGACGACTTGTAATCTGGTCAACAAATGTGTGGGAGGCCAGCGTACAAAGAGTTGCCATAATCCAGACGCGACAGTATCATTGCTGAAACCGCCCATCTGAGTGTGGCAAAGGTAAGGAGTGGAGACAGTTTCCGCGTTGTATCAGGAGGCCAACACAAATTCCTACGACTGTCGAGACTTGTTGCGTCATGGATAGCTTGGCATCAATTTTGATTCCCAGGCTTTTCACGACCATGGCCGGTTCAGGAAAAGGCCCTAGTTCTTTTGGCCAGAAGAGGTCATGCCATGGGCTGGAGACTGAGGCAACAGCTAGTACCTACGTTTTGTCAGGGTTTATTTTTAGTGAGTTAGCCGACATCCAGTTGACAGTAAATTTTAAGATGCTTTGCGTTCTTAAATGTGCCGTTGGTGAGCTGTCAATTTGGATAATGATTTGAGTGTCGTCAGCATAATTATAAATCCGGCACTCCAACTGATTCAGTGCTGTGATCGGGGGCTTAGAGAGGTTTTTTAGAAAAGAAGTGAGCCAAGCAAGGGCTGTGCCCTGAATGCCTAGAACCTCCATCCCCGACAATAGTTGGTCATGATTGACTTTGTCGAATGCCAGGGAGAGGTATAACAGCACCAGGGCACAAGGCATTTTTTTTGTCTGCCCTGAGTCTCAGTTCATCCAGCACAGAGAGCTTGACCAATTCTGTTCTGTGATGGGACCTGAAACCGGCCTGATTAGGTTCTAGGAGATGATTATCTTCAAGATGACGGGAAAGGGATGGAAGAACATGCTGTTCAAGTACTTTGGCAAGGAAAGGCAGCTGCGAGATTGGCCTAAAGTTTTTCAGAATCTTAGTGTCAGCGCCTTGTTTCTTTAGGAGCGGAATAACACCGGCCTCCTTAAGGTTGGCAAGGACTAGCCCTGTTTCCAGGGAGTGATTAAGGAGGGAGAGCACCTCGTCATCGATTCCCGGAAGGGACATCTTGATAATCTTGGGTAGGCAGGGGTCTGCTGGTGAGCCAGATTTCACCCTCCCAGTCAGGATAGCCAGGGACTCCTTAGTGAGTAATGGCAGGGTAGTTAAGGGATAGGCAATTGTAGGGAGTGGGAGGGTGGGGCCTGTGGGGCAGGGGAAGTTCAGAGTACGGTGAACTTCCGTCAGGAGATCCTTTATTTTCTTAGTAAAGAAGGATTAGAATTTATGACAGTCTTCCTGACTAAAGGAGGGTTGTTGCCCCTTATCTTTCCTTAGCTCATTCAGGACCTTAAAGGTTTCTTTCTGGGGATTGATGGCAGCAGCAATCCCGGCCTCATAGAATTCAGCCTTCTGTGATATGATGGCCTGTATATAGGAGACGAACGTTGATACATAAATAGCCCGAGCGCTAGGTTCATAAGCTTTACGTCAGGCTCTCTCACTCTGGCAGAGAGATTGTTTCAATATCCTGAGAGCATCATTGAAACAAGGGGCACCTTTGCCCTAGTCCAAGATTCTCACCCTGCATGCAGGTGCTACTACATTTATGGCGCCCTTAAGCCTTAGCGATAAGGTGGAACTATCGGCCTCTAAGTCGCCGTTGGGTTGCATTAATGCATCTGGGTGTCTTAGGGTGGCTATCGGTTTGTCCGCGCTAATCTTGTTCCAACTTCGCAGAACTTTCCAATCTGGCGGGGGTTTACCGGGAAGGGAGAGTCGGCCCGGATTAAGATGGTCCGACCAGGAGCAGGGTGAAATAACAATCAGGCTGGTCAGCGGGAGGGATGACGTCCAGTGTGTGACCCCTCTCATGCGTAGACCCAACCACCCTTTGGCAGAGATGTCAGGGCCTCTTCTAGCTGTTTTGCCTGACTGTCCTTTGGAATTTTCTCCCAATGGATATTGAAATCCCCCATTATCACTATTCCTTGATAGCAAGAGCGGAGGTCTTGGACTAATTTCAGGAAAGGTTCAGCAAACCTGGTTGACGTGCGTGGTGGGCGGTAGACTAGTAGTATTACAAAACAGTCTATGGGGGAACAGAACGTAACCCCTAGTACATCAGCACCCTCAATGCTTTCCCAGCAGAGAGTTTCTGTCGTGAATGAACAGTTGTAGAGGAAGGCAACCCCCCCTTTCGTGCTACTCGATCTGTTGTAGTGGATAGCCGCAAAGTTAGGTGGCAGAAATGCGAACAGATCTGAGGTTGTGGACTCTTCCAGCCACGTTTCTGTGACCCCTATAATGTCGAGGCGATCTTCCTGAAAGAGTGAGAAGACCTCAAGGTTGTGCTTTTGTAGTGAACGAGTGTTGAGCAGCTCAAAGCTGAATCCTTGCGGGCTTGCAGACCTTGGGGTGGATGGTGTATCTTTTCATTTTTTGGAGCTTGGTTGTGACTTTAGCAGCCTTTCTCGCCAGAGCCTGGCTGTTAGTGTGTGGTGTGGCTGCAGTACTCCATGATTTAAGGACAAGAGTTCCTGCATAGGGTACAGGAGGCTGGGCGCGGACAGGCACAGAAGGGCTTGCCTTAGGTGCGCCTTCGGAGCGCCCACTGAGCGCGCACGCTGCGTGCTTGCTCCAGCCTTGTTTATGATGCCCGTGACTTCTCCCACCCACCACTCATCCCTGATGTGCAGCGGCTGCCTATTCCAGACACTAGACCGAGCACTGCCTGGAAGTGCAGAGGCGGAAGTGAGGGGTCACTGAAGCGAGATGTGGGGAAAATCAAGTGCAAGATACAGTAACACAGGTGAAAAGTTTTAAAAACTGGATTAAAATGTCACCGATATCAGTATTACCAATAGCAGCATTTTTAGCAGCATTTTTCAGAATTCAGGCAAGCGGTGTTACCAAGCAGCCCACTACGAGTCAAGGTGAGGCCCTCTTACAAAGCGTGCTTGCTCCTGCGTTGCTTATCATGCCTGTGACTCCTCCCACCCACCACTCAGCCCTGCTGTGCAGCAGCTGCTTATTCCAGACACTAGACCGAGAACTGACCGGAAGTGCAGGGGCGGAAGTGAGGGGGGGCTGGGAGCGAGATGGGGGGAAAACTAAGTGCAAGGTACAATAACACAGGTGAAAATGTTTAAAAACTGGATTAAAATGTCAATGATAACAGCATTAACAATAGCAGCGTTTTTAGCAGCGTTTTTCAAAACTCAGGCAAGCGGTATTACCAACCAGCCCACCACGAGTCAATGTGAGGCCCTCTAACCTCAAGGTGAGGCCCTCTAAAGTGGTAACCTAAACCCGAAGGAACTTCTGGAGATATTGGACTTGAATGAGTACATAACAGTGGAGACTGTAGAGACCACGGTTAGTACTCCACAAAAGCTATATGAAATACTCCGGATGGAGGGAAACATACCAAGAAAAGTCAAAGCACTCTTTTGGGAGAAACTTTCAAGGGGTTATGATATACTTCTAGCAGAACAGGATTGGCCACCAGAATTTGTGAAGGAGTGCCCACATGGCGAGTACATCATTATGCCAGCCTTCTCCAACCATATTCCAATTCACCTAAAATATACATATGCCAGGAAATGGGCAGTTACCAAGCCCCCAGCATTATACAAAAATAATGTAGGATGGAATGAGGACTCACCTCACCACAAAATACAGTTAAAAAATCAACCTACTGCACAAAGGCAGTACCCAATTAAGCAAGAAGCTCACTCCTTTGTTTCCTGTATCCAAACCAGACAATACATATCGTCTAATTTTGGATGACAGGCATTTGAACACTTGTTCTAAAACATTTGCAGTGCAAAATGTACATAGTACAGCATTAATGAATAACATTGTGCGTAAAAAATATAAAACCACATTAGACATTTCAAATGGTTTCTTTTGTCAAAACATAGCACCTGAAAGTAGGTACTTAACAGCTTTCTCAACAATGGGAACCCAGCGTCACTTTTGTCGACTCCCACAAGGGTTCAAGAACAGCCCGGAGTTATTCTCAGGAAGAGTGGCATTGTCATATGTCGATGACATCTATCTGACAGACGATGACCTGGATAGACACTTGAACAGGGTAAGTATCATTATACTTGGCTTCGCATCTGAGGGCTATAATTCAACTTTAAAAAATCCAAAGTTGCCCACCTCAATGTCCTTTATCTAGGATATGAGCTTTCAAGTGGAGGCAAGAACCTGGCAGCTAACTATTTTGAAAAGTGTGCGCTGCTCCAACCTCCAAAAACGCTGAAAATTTTACAGTTGATTCTAGCTTTCCTAAATGTTGGAGGAACTTACATTATAAATTACACAGAAAGGATTTAACCTCTCTATAAATTAATCAAACCTGATTTTTCAATAAAAAATTGGACACAAGAACACACAGAAATATTGCGTTCCCTCCAAGCTAACATGTTAGCAACAAATCACTTACAAACATGCGTAAATACACTCAATTTAGTGATCCGAATAATTTCGGGTCAATGTGGATTCACCGATTTAACATTTAATGAGGGTGAAAATGTACCAATTTTATACAAATCACATTTGTATACACAAGCAGTGTATCCTGACAGCAGTTCAAATCGCTGTAGCAAAAGAAAGAGCTCTAGCTCAGGGGAAAGGCCTTATTGTCGTGGCTCCAGTACCAGCCTTAGAGGCAGTTACATAAGTGACCATTCCAAATACAAAAGCTTTACATCCTAGATGGATACAATGGGTGAATTATCTTGCTGCAACATATGTTGAATATGTTTTTGATCCTGATTTAAAAACACAAGCATTCCTGCAATATGAACATGAATGTCCTCTGCCCACTGAAATTCTGCTTCTTGATCAGTACAAATTTATAATTTATACTGACAGATCAGCACAACCCACTATAGAGAGTAAGCAAGCCTACAGTGCAACGTGCGCAATCGTTAAAGGTCGCATGCGCAACGGTATCTTCTGACCTATGGTCACTAAAACTCAAACTCTAGGAGATTGTATAGCTCAGCGAGATGAATTACAAGCATTCAAATTGGCACTTGAAAATACGGATCACGATTCCCTTTACAGTGTTCAATCATACAATGAATATTTACACAATTGGCTTCAAAACGGATTCAAAGATGCAAAAGGTGGCACAATAAAGCATAAAACGTTTTGGGAACAAAGAGTTCAGTTGCGAACGGAGGGGGGGATAGGGTAATTCTAAACAAGGAACGTAGATTAGGACTGATCCTAGCAGCACATGAAGGGATAGCCTCTGCCCATGCAGGTGTTACTGCAACTGTATCTTTAGTAAAACAAAGATAATGGTGGCCTTGCTTTAGAAAACAGACAAAAAACTATGTTTTGTAATGTGAAATATGCCAACATATGAAGGTTTCCACAGTGAAACGTCCTGCTCAGAAGCCCTTGTTAATTTCAGATAAACCATAAGTTTAGGTTAACCTGGAGCACTGTGGTCCCTTGCAAAGGGATGGTAACTATAAATATATCATGGTCACAGTGGATTCGTGCTCAAGGTTTCTATGGATGTGGCCTCAGCGCGTGGCTGACGCTTGAACTGTTATAAAAGATTTGCGAGTATTTATTGGCACATATGCAATTGGCACATTACATTCTGCATTTCGCTCTCAGGCTTACAAAGAGGCCATGGCCAGGTTGGGCGTTGCATTGCGGTACTCCTCTCCATTTTGTACTGAGGGTAATTCCCTTGTGGAAAGGAAAAACTGGGACATAAAGCAGTCTATTACAGCTAGAGTATTAGGTTTGGGTGAAGGGTTTGGTCAAACATCTTTATGGGGTCCAATGCACATTAAATCATTTTTCAAGAAGTTCTCTTGGGTGGGGGGGTCACTCCATATGAAGTCCTATTTGGGACAAGCATGTGGGTTCCTGATCTCGAATGTAAAGGCACAGTAGTGGAAAATAAACCCTTTGATATCAAATATCTTTTGGCAATTTTACAGGATCTAAATGAACTAAGATCGAAACAAAGCAATGTGTTCCTGAAGTCAACCACCACTGGGGAAAAAACAGCCGTCCCAACAAGGTCTGTCTGGATCCCAAAAGTTGGGGATCTAGTCAGAGAGAAATTTGAGGACAAGAAGGAATTTTTACCTTCTTACAGACAATCAGTACCTGTCCTAGCCAGCCACGGTACAAGAACAGTACTTCTGCCCCCCCTTGCTGGAAGAAAGGAGAAAAGATTTGTGGCAATCAACCTCATCAAACCACACTATGTGGCCAATACTAAATAGTAGGCCTCGTGGACTCCGACCTAGTAGCAAACGCACTTCTCTCGCTACTATCCAAGAGGATCAGACTGAAAGACTCATCACCATAGAGAATTCAGCAGTAACAGATGAAGGACTAAGCAACCATGCTATGAACCCCATCCCTCTTGAAACTCAAGTAACAGTTCTTCAAGACACACCTGTCTACACCAATGTAACACGTGATCAACTGGTTCCAGCGATTTCAACGAATCCTGATGCAATTGCAACAATTGACCTAACTGCTTCTGGCTACTTCATTAACTTTGATATGTTTTCTGTGGATCCAAGTGAGCCTGAAATGACGTCAGCCCAAAAAACTATCAAAGAACAAGTACAAGACTTTTTTCAATTTCTGAAAGAGATTTATCTGGTTTCACCATGGATTTAACTATGGATTATTTCTGGAATATTTTTCTTTCTGCTTTGGCTAGCTTTAGTAATGGCTCTTAGCGGGCTTGTGAATGGCATATATGTTCATTTGGACACTGAAAGTAAAATTGTGAACTTACTTTTAAAACCACACAAATCATCCCATCGTGAAGCAAGAGACTTGCCAGAAGTGAACATCACAGTCGTTCCTATACAAGATGATATAGTTTGGGACAAAACCGATTATGATATATTCGACCCGTCAGAACTTTTGAAGATTCCACACTTATTTAAAAGTTCATTAAGTGACTTTATTACCTCTAGTAACTATTCTGATGATTGGGACATTGAGACTCTTAATAACAAGATGCCTGATCTAGAAAGGTTTGCTGCATTCTCTAACAATTAAAACTTATAGGGTTCTTCAGACTACGAACAGCTTTATTGTCATAACCATTATGGTCATCATTTCTTGCATAAATCTGCAACACCTAGAAATGTGTTTATGTTTAAGCAATGGAAACATTGTCCTGTACCACCAAAGGGCAGTTAAAAAACGTTTGCAAATAAGTTTCCATATTTTTCAGGATACACTACATCTGATACAGAAAACTTTTACTATAAAAATGTAAACAAAACAGAACAGAAAAATGTGTTAACTAATACAAAACAGATTTATTCTGCAGCCTTGATTGCCCAACTGTCTAGACAAGGGTTTGACTTTTGGAAAGACACAATCAAAACAAAAACTGTCTAGTGTTCTAAAGATTGGCAAGTGCAGGGGATGGAAGCTTTGTTTAGAGCCTGTATAATCCCACAGCAAACAATGTTTTTGAATGACACTGTGCAACAAACGTCTTGCTTTGGATTAGCCAAGGTCAAAGACATGAACGCACCTTCTGTACCGACGCCTGCAAGTAATAGCACTACACAGGGAGCTGTGACAGTAGACCCAATACTACAAAACAACAGATCAGATCCTCATTGGGAAAAATGGTTGCTCTGGCCCACAGACACAAACATCTGTCAAGAAAGATTCCTGAATAGAATACAGGGGTTTACTATCAATAGTCCAGACCCACGTTATGTTCAACGACAGCATCCGGGATAGTAACAACATACAGTGTAGGAAAATTATTCCTTGATTCGCTACAGACATCTACACTCGGGGATGTGAAACAACACTTATCTTTATGAAAAGAAGGCGCAGACCTTAGGGATTTCCTGTTAGGACCAAGAAAACTGTGTCAAAAACGTTTCATATATGCCGGCATCTATACTGCTCATAATGAAATATGGAAGGTAACACAAGCAGATGCCGCAGTAAGAATATGAGAAATTGATTGTATTCATTTAGAGAAATCTCTTGCTGTGGTCGACAATGGGTTGACGACGGGGGTTAGAGGGCGCACTGCGGGATGGCTGCCTTCTGAGACAGCTCTGCCTGGCAGGTGTGAAAAATATGAAAATCAGCGTCCAGCGGACATGTGAATATCAACAAACATCTGTTATGACCATCGGAAAGTACCGGGTACAGTGCGAGACCGACGGAATTGTGCAAAAACACGGAGAAGGCTGGTAAATGATAAAGGTCGCAACAAGATGGCGTTGCCCTAACTGGAGGAAAACTAATACACATTTGAGGAGAAAATAAGGTTGCACTTGATATAGGACACACGCCAGTTAGTACCCTAAATGTCTCCTGTTTTTTAAAGTCGGGAAGCCCTGTGCATGAATGGACATGTCCCAGTATGCGAACTGGGAGGCACAAGTATAGCGCGGTCATTTGGGGTGCATTTCACAGAGCTTAAAATGGCGAGCGGACAAACGAAAAGACACAAAGGCATAGAGTGTTTCCTGGATCACCATGGCCGCCTAACGCAACACTGCCTGGAAACTAGACATATGGGCATAAAGAGTCTGATAGAACTGTGGCAAAAACACGTGGATGGCTAGTGTACGATAAAACCATGATCCAGGAGGCGTTCACGGTCTCAACCAAGATGGCGGCGCCCTAACGGGAGGAAAACTAAAACACGCTTGGAGAGAACACAAAGCTGCATTTGGACGTAGGACACAAGCCAGTGAGTAATCGGAATGTCTCCTGTTTTGTTTTATTTTTAAATCGGGAAGCCCTGCGCATGAATGGACATTTCCTAGTGTCCGAGCGGTGAGGCATGAGTATAGAGCGGGCATTGGGGGCGAATTACATGGAGCTTAAAATGGCGGGCGGCCAAGCGTAACGAAACCGTTGGGCACTACATAGCGTGTTTCCTGGATGCACCGCGGTCGCCTAATGCAACAATGCCTGGAAACTAGACTTATGGGCATAAAGAGAGTGCTTCCATCCTGTGGGTGAGAGGTGCCCCGACACAGTCATTATCATCATCATTGAGATATGCGAAAATTGGAGTGCCTGTGTTCTAGTAACAACGCTCAGCTGCTACATACATAATGGTCATAAAGCGGAAGTGTGGGAGCTGCACGCATCAGCCGAAAATAGGGGTGACCCTTGTCTGTTCAAGCCAAGCTATGGTGCGAGTATATGCTTTGGAATTGGAAATTTTACTGCGTCAAAGCATCTGGTGTGCTGCCAAGTATGCGATTAGACTAGACTATAGCGCCTGGCGTTCGATGTGCCTTGGACCTGTTGTACTCATCGCAGCGGGGGACTCTGATGTGCGACCGTGCTTCCCATTCGAACATGTTGGAGTTTTAGAGCACAATAGATTGATAGTGCCCACTGCACTGATACAATAACGTATGAGGTGCTCTCCAAAGAGCCATCTGTGGAGTTTGGGCATTGTGATTCTCCCAATAAAGTGTGCATTGGTGATCCGATAGAGCATTTAGGAGTACGACGGAGTAAAGATCTAAAGTGCCAGCAAACCTCACAGTACAGAAAATTGTGGTACAAGTTGTCAACGTCCAGTGAATAAGCGGTATCCTCACCCTCTTTCTCCAACATAGAAGTGAGCCACCATGGGTAAACCGGACAAGCAGCAATCTAATTTGCTCTTTGAATCTAAAAAAAGCACGAAAAACTCGACGGCTACATCAGATGCAAAGCCAGATATTGATGGGGGGCCCAATGCTGGTGTGGAAAGAGTACTGCAGGCTATCCAACAAAGTCTACAAGACATTTATGGTAAGCTAGACACCGTCACCTTACGGGTTGATAATATGGCTGCGAAGCTGGACAAACATGGAGAGCGATTACTTGAGGCTGAAACGCGCATATCTGCAGTAGAGGATGAATCACATGGCACAACCACGAAATACAGAGAAATGGAAAAGGTGTTGGACACTATAAAGAGCAAGGCGGAACATTTAGAAGCGCTCTCTCGAAGAAATAACGTTAGGATAGCGGGAATTCCGGAGTCCACCAACACGGGCAGAATGGAAACTTATATAGAGGAACTGATCCTACGCGTGTTTGGCACGGAGCAACTCTTGTCAGTTTTCCTAATCGAACGGACGCACAGATCTCTGGTCCCAAGACCTATAATAGCTCGAGTTCTCAACTATAGAGATCGGGATGCAATACTGTGGCTGGCTCGAGAAAAACAGATGATAAACTATCAAGGTAATAACTTGGAATTTTACCCAGACTTCACGATGACGGTCCAACTGGCAAGAAAGGAATTCAACCCCATGAAAAAGAAACAGCGAGACATGGGAATAGAATATGCCGTGCTATACCCCACCAAGTTGAGGGTTACATATGACGGTCGAGACATCAAGATTCAGAGTAATATACTGTATAATGTCAGAACTATCTCAACATGTGAGGGACCGGACTTATTCTCATGGACAACACTGTTGCTCTGTTAGGTATAAAAGAGGTACTATATTGGCCACAGGTGTTCTTCAATGTTTTCTACTGAACAGTATTGGCAAGATCATCCTGATGGTGACCGGCTAGCTTTGCTCACTACTCGAGGAGCTTCCTGATGTTGACCAGCTGCACGTAGAGAGACTACGGGGAAAACACCAAATGCAGGGCATCGGTACCTGATTCCCACGGGTTATGACAAAGGACGTGTAATTGCAACAGGTGGTCATTCATAACCTCCAGACTGTGGAGTTGGTGGCGTCTGTAATGCGGGGACGGTTAAGTATATACTGCCACGCAGTGACAGTTTGCTAAAACATTTTTGTGAATAACGAACGCTTTGCTGGGTTTTCAGTTATTTCTATGATGCCTGCACTAGACGATATGACTAAGTTGTTAAAACATATAAAGTTTGGGAAATAGGGCAATGTCCGCAGTTATGTATTATACCTGGCCACATCCATTAAGTTGGATGGAGTTGTGTGCCCTCGGTGGACCCCCTAGGCGGGTGTACCCCATTTAAAGTTAAGTTATGTCACCATTTTTAGGGGAACATGTCTTTGGCATAGATGGGATGCTAAAGTGGGCGGGGGAGGAGGGAGGGGAATTGGGCAGGTTTTTGTAGACCAATGCACTTGAGAGACATTATATACAGAAGACTGGAATCAAAGCATAATTGCCTGCACTAGTCTTAAGATCCCTATCAGTATTGAATAAACAAAGGTGCAAGACACGGGCTGAAAGCACAATTCCCTATACCTCCTAAATTCAGAAGCTGATTCAAAGAACCTAGCATTCCTCAGTATGCAAACACATAATAGCCCGGCACACTCTGTACACAATTTATTACAAATTCAAAAACAATTCAAAGGAATTTGTTCCAAAGATGAGTCGATGTTCAATTTCAGTTCATTCTTTAAAAACTTTTGAAAACGCCACTTTTGAAACCGCCAACGTGTTTTGTCCCATCCAGGGACTTCTTCAGTGCTTGAAATGTAAATACAGAATATTCAAATTGATAATCTTTCATATATTCATAATTGGTGAATTTTTGATCTTAAGTAAGTGCACTTCCTCGTATATTGGATGTGGTATTGGCAGGTAAAGAATCCCTGATAAGAAACAGTGTCCCGGATGAAGTAATTCCGGTCCCGCAGAAAAAGATCGTCGACAGTGTCCGTCTCACATAGAACTGGAAAGCGCATGAATATATGAAAGATTATCAATTTGAATATTCTGTATTTACATTTCAAGCCCTGAAGAAGTCCCTGGATGGGACGAAACGCGTTGGCGGTTTCAAAAGTGGCGTTTTCAAAAGTTTTTAAAGAATGAAAAATAAAGAATGAACTGAAATTGAACATCGACTCATCTTTGGAACAAATTCCTTTGAATTATTTTTGAATTGTAATAAATTGTGTACAGAGTGTGCCGGGCTATTATGTGTTTGCACTTGAGAGACATTGTTGTGTTCCGAACTCATACTATGCAATACTGCATCAATAGATTTACTCTGGATGTTACAAACGTAGTGTACTATAAGCATCGTGTCCCATCATGTATAATTGCACTGTTTGAGAATGTCTACTGAATTGATACACTCAAAGAAATTGTCTTTGTTAACTTGGAATGTAAGGGGCTTGATCAATCCGAAAAAGATACGACAGGTATTTGCATATCTAGATCGAAATCAGATAGATGTTGCTCTCCTGCAGGAGACACATTTGACACCAACAAGTACTAGCACTATGAAACGGCGCTGGGCGGAATCAATACATATGTCGTCATATTCCTCTTATGCTAAGGGAGTTATCATATTGGTGAAAAAAGGTATACAATTCCATATAGATACTACTGACTCTGATGTAATGGGGCGCTACGTAATATGAACGGGCACATTAACAAACTCGCTATAATGACTACTTATGGACCAAACATTGATGATCCTGATTTCTATAGAACTCTAGAGAGGAAAATATATGACTTACCTGACATTCCACTAATTTGGGGAGGAGATTTTAACATTGCATTACAAGATGAGCCAGACCGATCAGGGACGACGACTGAACCACATAGGCGAGCACTGTGTAAATTGAAAGATATTATGTCTGTAAAACAACTTACTGATATCTGGAGATCCCGCCATCCCGGAAAGCTAGAAGCCAAGCATGTATCAGTGGCAAATAATAGTTGGTCGCGTATTGACATCTGGTTGGTTTCTGATGATGTCATGTTGTGGGCAAACTCTGTGAAGCACTTGGCTCGGACACTGTCGGATCATAATCCGGTCATGCTCAACATAACAAAACCACAGTACAAGCCACCACCGTACAGTTGGCGGTTTAATGCGAAAGCACTGCTAGACCCAGTATACAGAGACATAATTAGTAAGGCTATAACAGACTACTTTGAGTTTAACCAGTCGAGCACGGAGGACCCTGGGCTTTTGTGGAAAGCATTTAAAGCCACAATTAGAGGTACATGCATAAGCACTGCTGCAGGTATACTCAGGGATATAAGGAGGCAACTACTAGTGCGTGAAGAACAACTGCGAGCGTTGGAATTTGAATATGGGCGTATGGGCTCTACAAAGATATTAGGAGATATAAGAGTTATCCTGACAGAATACCAGACATATACTGCAGACTAGCTTAAATATATAATGAAAAGACAGATAGCACGATCTTATGGGGAAGGTGGGGGACCAGGCAAAGCATTGGCCGACAAAATCTGTTCTGGACGTGCACCCCAGATAGTAAAAGCAATTAGAGACGTGAACGGTAACCTAAAACATGACGCACAGGAAATACTGCAGGAATTTATGACTACATACGGTAATTTGTACACTACACAGCACATCGTAACTACAGAGGAAATATTAGCATATCAGGCGGATGTAACCATAGCATGGTTATCTGACGTGCAGAGAGAATACTTGGCGTTACCAATTACTATAGAGGAGGTAATAGAAGTCATAAAGTCGTTGCCCAACGGTAAGGCACCGGGTCCGGACGGCTTTACCTGTGAATTCTATAAAACATTTGTGGATAAATTAGTGCCTCACTAAGTAGAATAATATGGGGATGCGCTTGAAAAAACAGATGTTACCGTTGACACTGAGAGAGGCTCTGTTGATCACACTTTTAAAACCCAAAAAAGATCCAGAATATTGCGAATCATATCGACCGCTATCTTTAATAAATATGGATACTAAAATTTTCGCCAAAATATTAGCCACTAGACTTCAGCCCCTGTTAACTGGCTTGATTCTGCCAGACCAATCTGGATTCACCCCTGATCGCTCTACAGCCCATAACACTAGAACGCTGTTTGCACTGTCTCACTATCTGCTCCCGACTACTAAAGCAGATGCGATTCTTTTAGATGCTGCTAAAGCATTTGATTCCATAGAATGGGGTTATCTGCGTGCGGTGCTGATCAGGATGGGCATCCCATAATATTTCTTCAATGGGTGAACTTACTATACACAGCTCCGTTGGCTTGTATCAAAGTCAACAAATATATATCTGGTCCCATATTAATAACTAGGGGGACAAGGCAAGGATGTCCCTTATCACCCTTATTATTTGCAATAGCCCTTGAACCGCTAACCTGCAAAATCAGGCAGAATCACCATTACTCAGCATTACAGTTTCCACAGAGACCCTTACATATTTCATGATATGCGGACGACATGATGTTGTATGTGCGAGATCCGGATACCCATCTAAACCCTCTTCTCCGAGAATATATCAAGTTTGGACAGTATTCAGGTCTGAAAATAAATTGGGCTGTCATTAATTATACCCTTAACGCATACCACATCCCCACACGCCACAGATTATCTACTGGAATGGCAAGAGGAACTGATTAGATACTTGGGGGTTTGGTTCCACCGAGACCCAGAAGTGGTGATCCGAACAAATTACGGTAGAGCAATTGATGCACAAGAGGGGAAAATAGAAAGATGGATTCAATTACCTTTGTCGTTGGTAGACAGGTTAGCCATAGTAAAAATGGTGGTCTTGCCGAAACTGTTATATTTATTTAACAATGTCCCGATCAACCCTCCAACAGAAGTCTTTCGCAGAATATCTCAATAGTTCTCAAACTTACATGGGCAGGCAAACAAACCCGAATCAAGTTGTGTCATATGACATTACCGTACTCACAGGGAGGATTTAGGGTACCGGATTTCATACTTTATTATTTATGTGCACAAGCGCAATATGCGCCTTTCTGGTATCATGGGATTCCCTATATAACGCATGTCGCAATTGAGGACGGTGATGCGGCGCCAATCCCACTGGATGCCAAAATAACGCACAATAGACCTCCGTTACACCACAGAGATATAAACACAATAGACACCACGAACAAAGCATGGCAACTAATCGTCCGCAAAGCAAACAAGTTGCCCTTATATGCTCCATCTCTGCCACTACATAATCATCCAGAACTCTCGGTTACCCAAGAAGAGGTGGTAATTAAACTATTGCACCAGGTGGGCATAGATAAACAGGTGATTTATATTGTAACAGTATGTTTAAGAAGATCGAGGATCTATCATATATAAGTAATCAAACATTGCTATTTAGGTTCACCTACTATCGATTACAGGGTGCGATTAAAATGCTGCACCCCTCATACCCAGAAGAACCACCACAACTAGATACGCTGCAGTTACTTATTGCAACTCCAGGCATTCAGCACATGGTGTCTAAACTTTACATTAAATTGCAGGAGGAACTAGCAGGTACTGCATGCGAGGCGCTGGGGAGGTGGAATGAGTGTTTGTATATACCACTGACATAGGAGGAATGGTTTACCACATGTTCAACGACAGACCTACTGACACCTAATAGAAACTTAAGAATGTTGCATTACAAATACTTGCACCAAACCTATTACACCACGGTAAGACTATGCAGGTACGGGTTGAGGACTGAATCCAGATGCCAGAGATGTAGAGCGGACAATGCAGATTTCTTGAATTTAGTATGGTCATGCGCAGCAGTGGCACAATATTAGGCAGAAGTGACTCAGATATTGGGGGACATGTTGGGTGCTGCTGTTGCTTGGTCGATACGTACCTGTTTGCTGGGACTGGTGTCAAATATACGTGCAACAAAGAGAATATTTTGCGTAATAGCATTGTTAACAGCCAAACGCCAAATATCGCTCTGCTGGGTTAGTAAAAAGGGCCCAAAGGTTAAACAGTGGTTAACAGATCTGACATACTGTAAAGATACCCTGAAGTCATATGAAGAAGAGCTGCCGTCAGGGTCGAAACCCAAAGATTACTGGAACTTTGTAGTTGCATATTTACAAACTCAGCAAGTGGACTAATAATGTATAATAGCTTTTTTGTAGAAGTATACTTCCAGTAAATTCCGATATATAACAGCTTGGACACGGGATGTTGTTGTGCAACAGTCTATATGTTTTTTTTTTATATGTTAAAGATTGTATGTCTTTAAAATGCTAAACAAAATTATTTAAAAAAATAATGGGTTAACGACTCTGTCATCCAGAATATATTTACTGGGCAACATGTTATCCTCTGCTATTGACACACTGGTACAAGATTTAGCCATGTTACAACAAGGCCAGTCTCAAATACGTTCTATTGTGTTATTAGGCTGGATGCTGCCACCATTGCGTGCAGGCTATGTGCCTTGGCAATTCATTAAAACGTCTTCTCTGTTTACAGATTACAATCTCACTGATAAACAGGTTGAACTGGCACAAAGGATAGCAAAGTATACACTGCTGAGCATTGAAAGACTGGAAAAAATTGCCATTTATGGTAGCAGAAAACCTAGCTACAGAATGGATCATTTGTGGCAAAATTACTGTTACAACTTTCCATTTTCAGTATTGCCTCAAAAAAATGCAAGCAGGCAAATATGAAAGGTTGGGTTAAGAATACATTAAGAATTCCTGGGATTTAACTTACACACACACAGATGTTGGAATGGGGGTCGTGAAGTATTTCTAAGTGGTACACACTGTGAAAATGCACTGAGCGGGTCACTCATTCGTCTGGATATTAGTTTACACGGGGCTTGTAACGGTTCTGTGGCAAACCTAGCCTGCCACCTGCAAGGTTCACCAGCTGCTGTGATTAATCCAACATTTGGCCAGCGTCAAATGGAAGTTACCTCATGTTGAATGACCAGGGTTTCTGTGGCATATTGCCAGGAATCCTATATCTGGTAACGATTAACTCCACGGTCACTTGCTGTATGCAACTATTGTTCTCCCAAATAGACACAGTCAGGGAGTCGCCTTTATGGCCTTCATTGAATGTTTCTTCTATACGATTTGATACTTTAAGCAGAATGAAAACCATGCTTTTAAGACAAACCGTGCCAGGGAAACCTATGATCTACAAATTACAAGGACTTCGGCTGAGATACAGGATTTAATAAGTACAAACTGCCCTATACATTTTGTAGAAGTGATGGGACGTATCTTAAACATGTCTGATATGAGAAAAATTGTACATGTATTTAAGACCATATTTTCAGGACCGTTAACACTTTTTTAGGCAGTCCTCTGAATCATTCCAAATTTCGTGTACTCAGTGTTTGGTGGTCTGCTATTAATTCTAGCACTCCTTGCAGGAATCCTATTTTTATTCCTACTACTATGCTATGGCAAGCCAATCCACCGGCGTCACTACCTGCAACTTGGAAAAAGCTCTCCTAGAACGGAAGTGTTGTGAGCGCATAGTACACCTTTTGGGCTACGAAAATTAAATACAACATTGTTTATGTCATTCAGACCAATCTGGCAAGAATGCATCTTGCCAACGGATATCGATACTCTGCTGGACCTGTTAAAGGCCCATGCTCTGTGTTGTCCCCAGAGGCTACCAATCCTGATGACGGCATTTGTTGAGATCTCACAGATGCAACATGCTACTGCTGAGGTACGAGATAGATCAAACAAACATTACAACTGGTGATGCTTCACATCTATGTGCAGTTAATCTTCTAAACGAGGTATTCCAACTGTCACAGACATCGGTAGATGATCTTTTGTCTTCAGCAATAGAGTGTTTCATGTTTTCACCAGACCCATACACTGACTTTGATTCGGCTCACAGTGTACCGGGACAGCAATGAATTTGGCCTTCATTCATTTAAAAAAGAAAGACAAACCTTGGAACTTTTCCTAAAATAGATTTTTTTTTTCAAAATTAGACTTTTTCTTTTTTTGGTGAAGTAATCTGCTTACAGTAGAACTATTCATAGAGAACAGACTTCTTTGAACACTTCCAGGGACACATTGTCACCCAATTTACAACAATTTCATCTCAGTACCATGTAATATAATAGCTTCGGGTTTTGAATACTTGTCAACCATTTAGTCATATGTACATGTTTCTATTCATTCATATTGCATTTTCTTTCCAATATATGCTTTAGAATGTACAGTACTTTTGCATTACATGTTTAGAAAAAGTTTTTTAAACTTCTTTTTGTATGCTTTTATGAATGTTTCTAGCAACATGTGGTACTCAATTTAATTTTTAGATTTTTAGCATTTCATGTTTAGCATTTAGTACAATAGTTCATTCGAAAATGAAGCGGGTGTTGCTTTAGGTGTCCGTATATAGGTTTTCCAGACACATTTCCTAATATATAGTCACAATTCGCATTGCCCTTCTTTAGGCATAAGATCTCAGTCCTTATTTAGGCATTAGCCATGCTATCCAGATACAGGCATGGTCAACTACATCCATCCATCCCAATGTCACAACGAGTTCGTAGAAAACCAGACCCTTCCTAGCCTAGGACTATTGATTTCTCCAAGAACTCATTATTATGCATGAACCGCTATACCCTAAGGGTTCATTCATGACGTCTTCCTCTGCCCGACTTTACATCAATGCTAACATTCATAAGCCCCTTCCAGGTATAAATATACCTTCCCTTGCCATGGCAAACCACGTCTCGGCTCGATTTGGCTTCACTCGCCACGGCAAGTAAGGAGGAGACCTCGACTTAGAGGAGCCCGTGTCCCGGCCTAACACACTGACAAGATGCTGTCATCCCTGCTCGCAGAAAATCCAGCTTCCAGTGTTCTGAATACCTTTGCGGGGGTGATAGATCGAGACTCGGAAAGAGATTCCATCCTTGACATTCTCAAGGTATGGAGCTGACTAGAACCTAGAGGGACTCTTGGCATAACAAGCTATAGCTTACCATACTATAGAATACAGCACCTACTTCTCACCTTGTACTACACTTAGGTTAGGTACACTGGGGTAGAACTAGTTAGACAACGCATTGTATCAGTACTCGCATTTTGCCTGTGTTATTTATGTATATGTATATGAATATGTGTCATAGCTAAAAGTCAATGCTATTGCAGTACTACTTCTTTCTACTGCTTACGCTGTACATAATATATCTTGCATATTGTTACGGCACATATCTCTAACACGAGAAATAAGACTGTTCAATAAATCCTTTTTATTGAAAGACCGGTCTATTCTTTCTATGTAACTCTGCAGAAACTAAGCATGCACGATTAGCTGATCAAAACTGTATCTATTAGTTCCACAATTTTGAGAGTGCTCTGATTCTAAAGGGAAACAAAGTTGTCATATTTACGCGGTTGCCAGAAACTATTCCCTTCTTGTTTACGAGGAGTTTCTAGTGACCTCTGAGTTAGCTGACACACAAGGTAATTAAGTTTAATATACTTGATAGGGGCCTACTGACCTCAGTCCTATGCCTAAACTATAGTGTATATTATTCCAATGCGCAGAGCCTACAGTCCTGCATCAAGGATGCGTCATGCAGCGGCGGTTCTAAGAAAAAGCGCGGTCCTGCTTTGGGGATGTGTCTTGCTGTGGCGGTTCCCATGTGAGACTGCGAGGTGATGCATCATGCTGCGCTGGTTTTGCCCAAGAGTCCACAGCTGGGGTGGCAGAGCACATCAAGGCCCACTTCCAAGGATCCAGTAGTGATGTTGCACCACTTGGGGCAAGACTCACAGCAGGCATAGTTCAGGTGCTGGTTGAAGGTGGTTGGAGCCTTTTCAATCCCTGAGGCTCTGATCAGAAGGCCAGTGAAATAACCCTTGGAGTCACTGTAGTGGCGCTGGGCTCAAGATGCAGGTCCAGTCCTTCTCATTGTGACAGCAAGACAGCAGGGCAGCACAGTAGCAGTCCTTGCAATGCAGCAAAGCAGTCCTTCTAAATCTTCCACAGGTTAAGAGGTATGTTGAAGAGTTGGGTCTGAGAGTACACTATTTATCCTTGGTGATAGCTTTGAAGTAAGAGAAAGTTCCGGAGGTTCCCACCCCCAGAGATGCTTGGTATTTCTTGCTTCCCTGCCCTGGCCCCAGCTTGTCTAGTGAGACAAGACTATTGTCAAATCCTTTCTGAGTGTACCCAGGCAGAGGCTTTGTGATGTGCAAGTGTGGTAGGTAACAGCTCTGCCCCCTATCAAGTCAGAGAGGGCCAGTCCTGCCAACACCTATTCCTCCTTATCTCACTGTCTGGGAGCAATTTACAAAGACCAACTGTCAGCTACACCGAATCAACCCAATTGATTGGGACAGGAAAATGCCAATTTTCTAAAAGTGGCACCTTCAGAATTATGCCTTAAAATCCAACGTTACCATTTAAGAGGGTTTTAAATTACATTTCTTTAGACACCAAACTCAACATTCTAATCTGCTCCCAATTGAAAGTTGTCTCTTATTAAATGCTATAAGGTAACTCAATGTTTTCCTATGGGAGAGGTAGGCCTTACAGTAGTGAAAAATGTACTTAAGAGTTTTTCACTACCAGGACATGTAAAAGTTAAAAGTACATGTCCAACTTTTTAAATACACTGCACTTCACTCTGTGGGCAATTTAGCGCCTACCCTAGGGGTGACATATGTATTGTATTAACAAGGCAGGTTTAGGCCTGACAAAAGGTTTATCTTTGCAGGTCGAAATAGCATTTTAAAACTGCACACACAGGCCAGAGACATTTTTAAAAGGCTACCTAAGTAAGAGGTACAATTAATGCTGCAGGCCCACTGGTAACATTTAGTTTACAGGTGCTGGGCACATGTAGATCCACTTTACTAGGCATTTTCAAGTAAATTAAATGTGCCAATTGGGCGTGAGCCAATTTTACCACGTTTAAGGGATAGAGCACAAGCACTCTAGCACTGATTAGCAGTGATAAATTGTGCAGAATTCTTAAAGCCATCAAAAACAGGTTCAGAAATCAGGAGGGAGAAAGTAAACGGATTGTGTAGGATGCTGCAAAGAGGGCCAAGTCCAACAGGGCCTAAATTACAGTTTGGCAGACAAGAAACTCCATCACAACTATGCCAGATGTCCCATCCACCATATGAGCAGTGCATTATAAACAATGGCACTTGTAAGACCGTGATCATGATGTCTGCCAGGCATTGACAGAGTGTCCAATCTACCAAATTCTAAATGATGCCAAAAGTCGCATCGAGATGGTGAAAAATGGCAAAAAGAAAGCGGGAACAACAGACCATTTAAAATAAATTCTCTTTTTCTTTAGGGTGTAGAGAAACCATTCCATGAGCTCATACCCTGCTACTCTGAAGACCATCATACAGTGGGGCAGAAGCCAATTACCTTCATACGGCAGGTAACACCATGAGAGTACCCACTCTTTGACCAGTCAATATCCTCACATCCTTCATAGTCCTCCTTTCACCCAATGAACATGATCGTTCCCTTCCCCTTCTCTTTCTTCATACCTTCTTCTTCTTTCCTAACCTCCTTCTCTGCTCCTCCCTTCACTTTCCTGTTGGCTGAGATGTTGGGCCAAGTCATGAGGCGTAGTATGTCTCAGAAGATGTGCTGTAGCAGAACAGCTTCATTAATATGATGAGCAAAGAACACAGTCAGACACAAATAACAACTCTAGGGTGTGCACAAGTAGAAACATTCATGCACACATTGAAGTTGTCCTAAGTGAATTCAACCTGCGGAGAAGCAAATAACATGCATGATTTGATGAGTGTTATATAGCGCGACTTCTACCCGAAGATATCAGGTATCAGAGTGCTTAACAGAGCACCAGTTGCATTACAAACGGGCACATTCATTTTTGTTGGGCACAGGGAGATTAAGTGATTTGCTCAGAATCATAGGCTGTGGCGCGTAGTTGCAGAGACTCAAACTCGGTTCCCCAGCTTTGAGGTTGACCTCTCATGCTGTATGGCTGCATCCGCTCCCTAATTTTTCACAAAAAGATTTCAAAAAGTTTTTTTTGGTTCAGGTTCAAGGTGATTTGAGCCCTAAATCATTCTTCCCAAGAAGTGATGTTAAAAAAAATATCCTCTTTCATTTGTTACATGCACCATTGGGAATGGCGGGTAATGGGTTGAACTACAGAAATTGATTCTGAAGAACCATCACCTTTTACAATCTTGATGCAGAAGTCAAAACAAGAACAAAATCACAATATTTGTCTTTAGATGAAAGGGAACCTACACACTTACTGCTACAAACCCTGTTAGACTTTTACAATGTCTTCATGTAAGATGCATCGTGAAAGAACTCTCCAACCCCAGCTCCAACACCAACGACATCCCACCATCACAGGACCTGTGCGACTCCCTGGCCGCCTTCTTCCACCCCAAGATCACTGACATCCACGACAGCTTCAACTCCAACATCCCGCACCCACTATAGAGCCCACCACCCCTGCGACCATCACACGCACCAGCCGCCTGACCGCCTGGTCCAACGTCAGCGACGAAGACAACATCAAAATCATGAACTCCATCCACTCCGGATCCCCATCTGACCCCTGCCCCCATCACGTCTTCAACAAAGCCAGCACAACCATCACCCCCCACCTCCGAAAAACAATCAACAGTTCCTTAGAGACAGCAACTTTCCCGGAAAGCTGGAAGCACGCAGAGATTAACGCCCTCCTGAAGAAGCCCAAGGCAGACCCCAAGGACCTCAAGAAGTTCCGGCCCATCTCCCTGCTCCCATTCCCGGCAAAAGTGATGGAGAAGATTGTCAACAAACAGCTAACCCGCTACCTCAAAGACAACAACATCCTAGACCCCTCCCAATCCGGTTTTCGCAGCAACCACAGCGCCGAGACCGCCCTCATCGCCGCCGACGACGACATCGGGATCCTGTTGGACAGAGGAGAAACAGCTGCCCTCATCCTCCTGGACATATCAGCAGCTTTTAACACAGTCTGCCACCGCACCCTATCAGCACGCCTCCATGGTGCGGGAATTCAAGAGAAGGCCCTGGCCTGGACCACATCCTTCCTCTACGGCAGAACCAAGAGCGTCCGCCTCCCACCCTTCCACTCAAAATCCACCGAGATCATCTGCGGTGTCCCACAGGGATCCTCCCTCAGCCCGACGCTGTTCAATATCTACATGGCACCACTCGCCCACGTCGCACAACAACATAACCTCAACATTATCTCCTACACCGACGACACCCAGCTGATCATATCCCTCACCGAAGACGCCCACACCGCCAAAGCCAACCTCCACAGAGGAATGAAGGCCGTAGCTGACTGGATGAAGGACAGCAGGCTGAAGCTGAATTCAGACAAGATGGAGGTCCTCATTCTCGGACCCACCCCATCGGCCTGGGATGACTCTTGGTGGCCCACATCGCTAGGCACAGCCCCGGAACCCACAGACCATGCACGCAACCTAGGGGTCATCCTCGACTCCACCCTCTCCATGACAAGGCAAGTTAACTCCGCCTCCGCGTCCTGCTTCAACACCCTCCGCATGCTCCGCAGGAAAACTCAAATGGATCCCTCCCGACACAAGAAAAACCGTGACCCAGACCCTCGTCACCAGCAGACTCGACTACGGGAACACCCTCTACTCAGGAACAACAATAAAGCTCCTGAGACGACTTCAACGAATCCAGAACGCTTAAGCACGATTGATCCTCGACGTCCCCCGACGCTGCCACATCACACCCCACCTGAGAGGCCTGCACTGGCTCACCGTCAACAAGAGGATCACCTTCAAACTCCTCATCCACACACACAAAGCCCTACACAACACTGGACCCACATACCTCAACAACCGTCTCAGCTTCCACACCCCCACCCAAAACCTCCGCCTAGCCAACCTCGCCCTCGCCACAGTTCCTCATATCCGGAAAGCCACCGCCCGCAGCAGATCCTTCTCCTACATCGCCGCCAAGACCTGGAACGCTCTCCCCACCAGCCTATGACAGACCCAGGACCTGCTGACCTTCAGAAGACTCCTCAAGACCTGGCTCTACGATCAGTAGCGGCCACCCCCTCCCCCTGCCCCCCCCCAGCGCCCTGAGACCCTCACAGGTATGTAGCGTGCTTTATAAATGCAGTGATTGATTGATTGATTGATTGATTGATGCTTGGAGGAGTAAAATGTTCACACAGCACACTCAGAGGTGTGGTCTAATTTGATACAGAGATTTATGCACTGTGAAAATTGATTTATACTTCAGATTCCTATATTTGGGTGAGTAGTAGAACTGTTGAAGATCTGAGCCAATGAGTATCTACCTGATCTTGTTGCCAGACATGCAACAGCATACTATTCTCACTGTAATCAATATTTTAGATATAGTCTGTGTTTCTGTTGCAAAATGTTGAGGCATACTGGCCATGATGGTCATTTGCTTAATTCAGAAATTTGATGTACCATAGATCTAGCTCCAAGAAGCAGTGACATGATTCTCACTAAAAGCTTTGTGAGCACAAGGTGATGTCCATAGAATGTGTTGTTTGGGGTGCCGGTGAGACTAGATCATGGAAATCAGGACGCCATTAGGATAGGTAATTGGGAAAGCAAGCACATTGTACAAGTATTTTTTTACAGATTTCCTGGCAAATGTTTACAATTTGAAGTAAATGGGGTACAGTGATAGAATCAGCCAGTAATTGACCAGCCAATAGAACTGGTGTGTATTGAGGCAGCATTAATCTGAGTTGCAAGTGTCAGCTCAGAGGTCATCCTAGGTTTCTTACACAATGATATGGCCTGGTATATACATCAATTCTGTCCCTCTACTGCTATTGTCTCCAGCTCTGTTGCATTTCTCTTGATAAGCAGACTGCTCTGATGTAAATTTAAAAAAATTGGTTTGAGGATGGGTAGGTGTAGCATTTAAAGATAGCTTGGTTTAATTCTCATAAGTGCAAAATATAATGCTCTGATTTACAGAACATAAAAAAATATCTCACCTGTCCCTGCAAAGGATATGTCTTGATTCACAAAAAGCAACATCTGTTACTATTTTCAGATATAGATGCAAATGTGTAACTGTTCATATTTAGTCAGATAGGCAAATTTTGCACAGTTACATATTTAAGAAAAAATTGGGAACGTGAGTTAGAAGGGGCTGGCCTCGAGGTGGCCATTGTGAAGCTTTGGAGCAGTCACAAAATCTGAACTTGAAATAATGGGGCATATCGCCAACAAATAGTGATATTTATCGCTAAGTAAGGTTAGCGACAATATTTTCATGGCCGTGCATCACCAGTTTTTATCGCTGAGATAACCTGCTATAAGCAAGGTTTATCTCAAAAGTGAAAAAAATCATGCGAAATTCGTGAATATCGCTGAGAATACAGCGATATTCACGCATTAGTGCGGAAATGCTCTTAGCCATGTTATCCACCTCCCATTGGATAACATGGCTAAGAACTGGTCTGAGCAGGCGTTGGTTTTTGGCAATAGCAGGAAAATTTCCATCGTTACGCCTGCCTTGGTAATAGGCGATAGCGACATTAGCGACTGCTTTCAGTCGCTAACAGGTTGGGTACGCCCACTTTGCATGTCATTAGCGATAAATATCGCTGACATGCAAAGCGGGCCCCAAACCGCTCGCTATCGCCTAAAAGCTGTTGCTAACATCAGTTAGCGACAGCTTGCTAATAGAGCGATAGAATTATCGCCGCTTAGCGGACGAAAACTGCCGCTAAACCGGCGATAATTGCCTATCGCCACCCTTGGTAATATGCCCCAATGTTTTTTACATGGATAAAAACGGAGTAAAAACATGCTGATTGGCACCCTAAAACTATACTTTAAACTAAATCCCACTGGCAACCACCGGCTCAAATTAAGCCTGTATCTTCCGTCTGACTATCCAGTGGAATTGGGGTCAGAAGAAATAAGTGTAAGCCTGAAAACCTTAAAATGTTCAACAATCCTGTGCCATCACAAGTCCTGCACATCATTCTCTAAATCAGACACATAGGGGCTTCTTCACAAAGGTACATTTGTAGGTGAGTATAACTGCATGTATAAATTTACTCTTGCACTCTGGAGTAAATTTACTACTATCAACTATTCAACTTTTCCGGGAGTAAATTTACTCAAAAGAGTAGACTTCTATTTCCAGATAATCTGAAACCATTGGTTTGAGACGAATTTACAAATGTAAAGTTACTACTATCAGAGTAGAGATCTTCTGATGGTAAATTAAATTTGAAATATTTATTAAACTTAAAAAAAATAGCAAAACATTTTATGTTAAATTCATCTGACACTATGGGACGGAGCTGCATTTACAATTGCACTGTTACTACTAACAGAACAGAGCTCTTCCTGAGGTAAAGTATAGGGAACATTTGAAATATTTATTAAACTTAAAAGAAATATATATATTTTATGTAAAATATTAATGTACATTAATTGTATTTATTTATTTGAAATGTATAACAAAATAAAAATTCCATGCCACTATTAACCGAAATGTGAATTAAATATTTATTTAATTTGAATAACAAATGTGAAATTATTTCAATTATTGTTTTTATTGTTTATTTTTTTAAATCCTACCTAAAATAAAATGTTTATTCTTTTGTTATGCATTAAACATTTCTATTAGTTATGTATAAAATTAGTATAATTATTTTTAATAAATTACAGTTTCATTTATTGTATAAATTCAAAAAGGTATTAACATATATTATATAAAATATTATTTATTTTCATCAATATATACGTTTCTTGATATTAAATTACATTTATATAATTTTTTTTAAAGTGAAAAGATATTATTTTATATTGACCGAAATTCCTATTGAGTTTTATTTTAAGTCTTAAGTCACTGCCTCTATTATTTTTCATGGGGGCGTGTTGCTGTACTTCTGAATGGCCATGTGTGGTGCTTGATTTACTCCATGGCTGAGCTGGACTACATTCACACCTTTACTGTGGCATTTTGGGCTCTAATAACTTGTTAATGTAGTTTTCCAATATGAATGATTTTATTCTTTGTGGGTTGGTGTTTGTATTAGAATATCCCTCCCTAAACTCTACCGTATTCGTCTCAAAGCTCTTCCGAGTTTAAAGTAGGTACCATTTTCCCACCACTCCCCTGGTCCTTCCCACATTTACTACTAAATAGCAAACTTATATGAGTGGAGAGCTCCCTACAAAAAAATGTCAGAGGTAGAGGTGGAGATTTACACCCGTAGGTTTGTGAATTGCATTTTGTAGTAAGTAGTACTATGTTAGAACTAGTTTGCATGCCACAAAATGCAGTTTGTGAATCACGCCCATTGTGAGCAAGTGCTTTGATGGTGAATAAAAATGGTGATCAAGAGGATCCCGAATGACCTTGACATTTCCAAGGAATCAATCAATCAATCAATGACATTTATAGAGCGCACTACATACCCGTAGGGTCTCAAGGCGCTGGGGGTGGGGGGGTGCCGCTACTGCTCGAACAGCCAGGTCTTCAGCTTCTTCCTGAAGGAGAGGTGGTCTTGGGTCAGGCGCAGGTCGGTCGGGAGGGAGTTCCAGGTCTTGGCGGCCAGGTAGGAGAAGGACCTTCCTCCTGTAGTCGCTCTTCGGATGCGGGGGACGGCGGCGAGGGCGTGGTTGGCTGATCGGAGGTGGCGTTTGGGGGCATAGAAGTTGATTCGGCTGTTGAGGTAGCTCGGCCTTGGTCGTGTAGGGCTTTGTGTGCGTGGGTGAGGAGGCGGAAGGTGATTCTTTTGTTGACGGGGAGCCAGTGAAGGTCTCTCAGATGTCCGGAGATGTGGCTGGTTCGTGGGATGTCGAGGATGAGTCTGGCTGAGGCGTTCTGGATCCGCTGGAGTCTCTTCTGGAGCTTGGCGGTGGTACCGGCGTAGAGGGCGTTGCAGTAGTCCAGTCGGCTAGTGACGAGGGCCTGGGTGACGGTCTTCCTGGTCTCGGTGGGGATCCACCAGAAGATCTTCCGTAGCATGCGTAGGATGTTGAAGCACGCCGAGGAGACGTTGTTGACTTGCCTGGTCATGGAGAGGGAGGAGTCCAGGATGAAGCCCAGGTTGCGTGCATGGTCTGTCGGTTTGGGTGCGGTGCCCAGGGCGGGAGGCCACCAGGAGTCGTCCCAGGCGGAGGGTGAGGAGCCCAGGATGAGTACCTCCGTCTTGTCCGAGTTCAGTTTCAGGCGGCTGGTCGTCATCCACTCGGCTACCTCTTTCATCCCTTCGTGCAGGTTGGCTCTGGCGGGGGCGGGGTCGTTGGTCAGGGAGAGGATCAGCTGGGTGTCGTCGGCGTAGGAGATTATGTTGAGGTTGTGTTGGCGTGCGATGGCCGCGAGGGGGCTCATGTAGACGTTGAAGAGGGTGGGGCTCAGAGAGGATCCTTGAGGGACGCCGCAGATGACTTCGGTGGTCTCTGACTTGTACGGTGGTAGACGGACTCTCTGTGTTCTTCCGTCGAGGAAGGAGATGATCCATTCCAACGCCTTGTCCTGGATTCCGACGTTGCTGAGGCGCTGTACTAGGGTGCGGTGGCAGACAGTGTCGAATGCTGCGGAGAGGTCTAGGAGGATGAGGGCCGCTGTTTCTCCGTTGTCCATCAGGGCTCGGATGTCATCGGTGGCGGCGATGAGGGCGGTCTCGGTGCTGTGATTGGCTCGGAAGCCGGACTGTGAGGGGTCGAGGGATCCATTCGTCTCGAGGAAGGCGGCCATCTGCTTGTTGACGGTCTTCTCGATGACTTTGGCTGGAAACGGGAGGAGCGAGATGGGGCGGTAGTTCTTGAATTCGGTGGGGTCCGCTGTGGGTTTCTTGAGTAGAGCGCTGAGTTCGGCGTGCTTCCAGCTCTCAGGGAAGGTGGCGGAGTCGAAGGATGTGTTGATGATGTCTCGCAGGTGGGGTGCGATGACAGCGTCAGCCTTGTTGAAGACGTGGTGAGGGCAGGGGTCGGTCGGTGATCCGGAGTGGATGGAGTTCATCGTGCGGATGGTGTCTTCGGTGCTGATCGGGGTCCAGGCGTGGAGGGTGGTGGTGGGGGGTGGTTGTTCGGTCTTGGTGTGCGTTGGTTGGTTGTTGAAGCTGTTGTGTATGTCCGTGATCTTGTTGTGGAAGTATGAAGCGAGGGAGTTGCAGAGGTCTTGCGATGGGGTGATGTCGTTGTTTCCTGCGCTGGGGTTGGATAGCTCTTTCACGATGTTGAAGAGTTCCTTGCAGTTGTGTGCGTTGTTGTCCAGCCGGTCCTTGAAAGCAGTTTTCTTGCCGGCGCGGATCAGCTGGTGGTGCTTCCGGGTGGCCAGCTTGAAGGTGGTCCTGTTGTCCGGTGTAGGATCCCTTCTCCAGACTTTCTCGAGGGCTCGGCAGTTCTTCTTGGAGCTCTTGAGTTCGTCGGTGAACCACGGGGCTTTCTTGCTGCCGGGTCTGCTGGGCGGGGTCCTCAGCGGGGCGAGTTCGTCCGCGCAGTTGCTGATCCACTTCGTGAGGTTGTCGGTGGCCTGGCTGGGGTTCGCTGAGCTGGAAGGAGGGTGCTGGCTCAGGGAGGTGGCGAGCTGGTCGGCAGTGATCTTGTTCCAGCTTCTTCGGGCAACCTGTTGCTGGTGGTGGTGGGTCGTCGTTCTCTTGAAGGTGAAGTGGACGCAGCTGTGGTCCGTCCATTGAAGCTCTGTGGCGTGGCTGAAGTCGATGTCTGTGCTCGAAGAGAAGACTGCGTCGAGTGTGTGTCCGGCGAGGTGGGTGGGGGTGGACACCAGCTGCTTGAGTCCAAGATTGGCGAGGTTGTCGAGCAGGGTGCTGGTGTTGCGGTCGTTGTTGTTCTCCAGGTGAAAGTTGAGGTCCCCCAGGAGGATGTAGTCGGCGGAGGGGAGGGCATGTGGGCTGACAAAGTCGGCGATGTCCTCGCTGAATTGTGTGCGTGGTCCCGGGGGTCGGTAGATCAGGGTGCCTCTGAGGGTGGTGTTCGGGTCGGTGTGGATCTGGAAATGCAGGTGTTCGGCGGTGGTCAGGGTGTTGTCGGTGCTGGTCGTGAGACGGATGGTGTTCCTGTGGATGATGGCGATGCCTCCTCCCATCTGGTTGGCGTTGCGGTCCCTCCGGACGATCTTGTAGCCCTCTGGGATAGCGATGGCGATGTCGGGAGCTGAAGAGGCGTTCATCCAGGTCTCTGTGAGGAAGGCAACGTCAGGGGCTGTGGTGTCGAGGAGGTTCCAGAGTTCGATGGCGTGTCTGTGGACGGAGCAGGTGTTGAGCAGGATGCACTTGAGGTGGGTGCTTCTGTTGTTCGACTTGGTGGGTGCTGGTGCGAGGCAGGTCCGGATGCAGGTGAATTTGCAGGCGTGGCAGCTGAAAGGTCCGTGGGTGCGTCGTGGTGTGGCTTGGTGGCATTCTGGGAGTCGGCCGGTGTTGAGTGCGATGAGGGTGGCGGCGGAGTACGTCAGGCGGGTCGGCCGGGGTCCTCGAGGGCCAGGGGTCCTGGCACTGGGCGCGGTCCAGGCGCGGACGGGCGTAGACGGGCTTAGTCAAGTAAGTGGTAAGAGTTGCATTGCCTGGGTAAGCTTGCGAAAAAGGTCTTTCAGGACTTTTGTAGGCTTGTTTCAAGGAGGGCCTGCTGGAGATACTGCTCTGTGTAAAAAGGTATTTTGAAATACCTTCCATGCTCAGATTCTAGGGGGCACATTAGGATGGCGGGCGGATCCCATCGTAAAAAGGGACCGCCATTAGGCGCATCCTAATGACACCATGGGTGCCACAGTGGCGGGCACATCCTGCATTCCTAACATTGTGGCGGGCGGTGCACTCAGCACTGCCGACACATTTCCAGGAAAGCATGTTGTGCACTTCCATGCACAACATGGCAGGCACCGCGCGGTGCCTGCCATGCTGTGCATGGAACTGCAGGGGGGTACCATTGCTATCCCCATGTGCACCCCACACTCCCCGGAGTCCCTGGGGGGGCCGCAACGGGCCCCCCAAGCAGACTCCGCATGCCTGTCTGTAGCGGCAATGCAGCCACGGAAAGGCATTTCAACAACCCCATACTAATAAGGCTGGCGTTGTCTTTCAGCCACCGCCACCATATTAAACCCTTTTCCGCCCGGTCGACATGTTGACCGGGCGGAAAAGCGGTGGACGGAAAGACCATTGTAATATGGCGGGGGTCCTTTCTGCACGGATGGCGGGCGGATCCTAATGGGGATCCTAATGGGGCCCTTAGTATCTGTAATGCAGTGGACTGTTTGAGTGTAACAATCTGAAAAAAATAAGAAGGATGTATTTACACTGAAATTTGGGGTAAATATTACCATTCCATGAGAATATTCAGATATTCAGATACTGTGAAATTATTAGAAACTGTGTACATTTCCACCAAAGAAAACACTGGATTTCCATAAAAATGACAGTGGATTTTCAGGAACAAAGATTTTCCATTTGATGAGAAATGCTACAAGACTATAGTATTTTTGGCATTTCTGCAGGTCCTCTGAGATCAGTGAAACTTCCAGTAAAACAAGAATTCTGGTGAAGTGATATGACCATTTCATGATTTCCATTCCCATTCAACTATATTAGTTTAGATAGATGTGTTGTGTGGCCTTTGCCGTCTTGTATGTCAGATTGCATCTGGGGCAGACCTGTACCTGAAAACAAACTTATACAAAGTATAAAATATACAAAGACAAATAATTAAGTCCAGCGAGTGGGAGAAGGGACACTGTGGGGCAACTAGTCTGGCCACTCACAATCTGTCACCATCGATACACATTAACTTGTGTTTTGTGTGCTCTGCAGGTAGCTGCTGTTTGTGCCTATCCAGAGCTCCTCAATAGTGTCAGTCTGCCAGAGGACGTCAAGCAGCGGGCCCGGAGCTTGCTCGTAGAGCTAGATGGGGGCACCATTGGTATGTTCAGAATCTTCTTTATGTGTCTTGTTGAACATGCTCCTTGTTTTCCATCTAAAAGGGTACATGCACGTGTAATAAGAATAATAAGAATCATATACAATCATGGTACCTGTTTATGGTCATGGATAGCAGGGCACACTATCTGTGATCTGAATATTAGTTTATCAGCTTATCAGTGATGTGGCAGCGGTTGACAAAGTCAGTTGGTAAGCACGTACTCAGGGCCATTTGTATCATTCTGTAAGCTGATTGGTAAATTGATCTCCATTATATAGAGCTTTGAGCCACTGGGCTCTAATGGGAAGCCAGCAGCCATATTAAAAACAGATTGCCAGTTCTTGCATGTGGCAAAATTACAAGACACCAAGAGTGAGGAGGCATTTGTCTTACACATCAAAAACAGGTTCCAACGCCTGCCAGACAAGGAAGATAAGTCTGATCCAGGTGCAGATGAAGTCAACAGGAAATGGGAACATATCTCTTCAATATATGAGAACAGTGAAACAGGCCTGGGAACCAAGACAAGGAACACATGTGAATGAATAAGACAAGACACATGACAAGCTACTGAAGACAGGCGGGCAGTAAAAAAGAAACTCATGGAGGCCAGATCTGAGAGGCTGCAGGAGAAATACAAGCAACGGAAAATAGAAGCAAACAAAGCATTCAAAAGAATGACAAGAGAAGACCAGTGGGTGCACATGCATAACCTTGTCAAACAAGCATAGACAGCCAGTACAGGAACATGGGGAAAGGTCTTCAAGATCACGAACATGGTCAGTGGTAAATCTCATACAACGCACAGCACCCCTAGCATGGTTAAGTAAAGCAGACTACTCACAACAGAGAAAGACCAGGAAGCACAACCACTTCATAGAAGTCATGAACACATAATTATCAACAATAGAAGTGGATCTCTGCTGATGCAAAGAAGAACTTGAATGTGAACACTGCCCAACCAGAGAAGGAAGAAATCAGCTCTGCCTCGCGATCTCTCAAGAACCGAAAAGCTCCTGACCCAGACAACCTGGATGCAGAAAGGTTCAAATTAGACCCTAAAACATCAGCTAGGATTCTCCAACCACTGTTTACATTAGTTTGAGAGGGAGGAAAGTACCAGAAGACTGGAACCAAAGCATCATTATTAGGATTCCAAAGAAGGTAGCATTAAGTAAAGTAAAGTAAAGTATGAAGTCTTATATAGCGCACGACTTACCCTGGGGCATCTCGGCGCTTGCTTAGGGAACCCGTCCTGGTATTCCCCTGTGAGATAGCCCTGGCAGGGTATCCACAAGGTGAAAGCCAGGCATCCCGCGGCGAGGGGCCGTTGTGGAGATTAAGCAAGCTATTGCCCAGAGTCGCAGAGTGTGAACCCGTGAGCTGAGAAGGCACCGGAGCGAGAATTAACGAGTCCGCGGAATTTTGAGCCCAAGACCCGCCGAGGTGGGGAATTGAACCCTGGTCCCGGACCGAACTCAAGCTCCAGGTCTGCCGCCTCTAACCCCTGAGCCACACTTCTCCACTAACAAACTATAACAACGTGGAATCGCCCTTCTGTCAACTCCTGAGTAAAATCATGGAAAAAAATCCTTATGCAGCACATTTTTGATACAGCGGACAAGCAGTTAAGAAAAGAACAGACTGTGTTGTTTGAGGGTATGTTGATCATATCCTTACTCTATGCAACATCGTGGAGGAATGCACGGAGTGGCAGAGGCACCAGTTCATCAACTTCGCTGATTTTGAGAAAGCCTTTGAGAGTATCCACCATGAAAGCCTCTGGTGTATACTGAAAACCCATGGTATTCCGCAGCAGATAGTTCTCATCAAGAGCTTCTATGATCATTTTACTTGTAAGGCGGGCAATACTGAGTATAGCTTTGAAGACAAGACTGGTGTGTGACAAGGTATAGTGAAGTCAGCATTTCTCTTTAACCTAGTCATCGACTGGGTGATGCGATGCGCATCTGAAGACCAAGCAAGTCGCATCAGACTGAGCTTTTTCTCCATACTGGATGCCCTTAACAATGTGGATGACCTAGCCTTGCTCTCTCACACACAAATCAGCATACGCAGGAAAATACATCTCACCTCAATACCTATGCACAGGAATTGGTCTAAAGATCAGAACAAATAAATATGAAGTCATGCCACTGAACATCCCAAACCCTTCACAAATCACAGTGGATGGAGAGGACCACGTCATTACAGAAGAGTTCTCCTACCTAAGCAGTATGGTGGATGGATGGGCAGGCAATTACATCAAAAACAGTCTGAACAAGGCCAGGAATGCCTACAGGATGCTGAGCAATGTGTAGAGGTGATCTCAGTACAGCACCAACAACAAAATACGGGCTTTACCAGAGCTGCCTTCTGTCCACATTCTTGTATGGATCAGAAAACTGGTGGATGACAAAGAGCGACATCACCAAACGGTCAGCCTTTCACACCAGTAACCTGAGAAGAATCCGGTGTATTTTATGCCAGAAAACCATCTCCTGCCAGGAACTGCTCAACAGATGCAAGCAAGAGAGCATGGACACCATTATTATAAGAAAAGATGCAGATGGACAGGACACACTATCAGAAGAGAACAAGACTCCATCACAAGAACAACTCTCCACTGGACCCCACAAGGCATACAAAAGAGAGACGGGTCAAAGAACACCTGGAGGTGAACTGTGGAAACAGAAATTTAGATCCTGAACTGCAGCTGAGGCACCGTACAGAAACCTGCAAAAAAGATAGACAAAAGTGGAGGAACTTTGTTGTCCTTTTAACTGGAATAAAAGAATGTGGAAGCAAGCAAGTTGGTACACAGATAAACTACGAGCAACAAAACAATCCTGCAAGTATCTGGAGTGAAGATGGAGACTAGATTGCAAAGAAGTAGACAAAGACACCTTCAAAACTACCATGAGATTCTACCACCAGCATATCAGAGTAACCAAAAAGAAGGCTCCAGCAGAACACAGAGAAGAGCACCAACAGATGCAAAGAGAACTTCACGATCATCAAAGAACTCGCTACACCAGCATCCACCACTAGCAGCATCACACCCTCGCAAGACTTATGCACAGGCCTATCAGAATTCTTCAGCAACAAAATAGAAACCATCTACAGCAATTTCAACACACAGCAGGATCCCACCAAACTTGCAGACAGCTTGTAAATGCTTTGGAAACATCCTGGCAGCTTAGAAAACAGTCACCATTGAAGAGACAGCCAACAACATGAGATCCACCCTCTATGGGGCCCAGGCACATCCATGCCTCCACCACATCTTAAACATGGGCACTTCCCCTATCAGCAAAGCTCTCACTCATATTCCGAACTCCTCCATCACCACTGAAACATACCCAATGACCTGGAAACAAGCAACAGGAAACACACTATCCTAAACTAGATCTGCTCCTTCCGTACAGGAAAAAACCAAAGAGGCAGCCTGCCAAAATAGAAATCAAAATCCTAGAACCTCATCTGCAGAGATCCCCCAAGGATCATCTCTCAGCCCCACCCTGTTCAACATCTACATGACCGCACTGGTAGACCTCATCAGATCACATGACATCAACATTCTTGCTTACGCAGACAACCTTCAACTAAAACCCCCTCTGTTGGACTAGACTCCAGCCACCAAGACCAACTTTGCTAGATGGATGTCCACTATGACAATCCGGAGACCGAAGTGGTGTCTTCGGAAAGAAGACATGGAACTCCACCTGTCTTCGGAAAGAAGACATGGAACTCCACCTGGTGGACATCAGTTACCACCGCTCATGCCAGGAGCCTAGGACTCATCCTCAATGACAAACTCAACATGTCAGTCCAAATAAATCCACCTACTTCTACAGCCTGAGGATGCTACGAAAAATCTTCAAGTGGCTCTGGCAAAATACCAGGAAAATAGTAGCATAGACCCTTATTACCAGCAGGCTTGACTACAGCAACACAGTCTTTGTACGGAGCATCAAACAACTCCTGAAAAGGGTCCAAACCATCCAGAATACGGTAGTAATGCTCGTCCTCAACCTACCTCGCTGCACCCACATCTCCCCATACCTCAAATCACTACACTAACTGCCCATACACAGTTGCACTCAATTCAAACTACTCATACAGATACAAAGCCTCAATAGCTGCATACACTTCCACCACACCACCAGACACCTCACTAGCACAGGTACCCAAAAGACACAAGAATAGAACTGAAGGGCACGCTTTCTCTCATTTTGCTGCCAAAACCTGAAATGACCTGCCACAGCACATCAGACCTACCTCATCGCTTCTCAAGTTCCACAAGAAGTTGAAGACGTGGCTCTTCCAGTTATTACCCCTGGGGAGCACAGCCTACCTATCTGCAAGCACCTGGATACCCTCTAGGGTGATTAGTGTGCTATACAAATAGGAACAACATAATATAACAAGTTAGTAAGTAGGTCCTTGGAAAAAGGAATCTTTTAAGTTTTTGAACCTTTGTTACATACTGGTCGCATACCAGGTTAATGGTGCACGAACCATATAAAGGGCAACAGAAAATAATTCTGACTTTAGAGTTCACATAGATGTAGAAAGAAACATTGTTTGCAAGAAACGTTTTGCATCATTTAAGTGATTGGGTGATCTTCCCAAACAATCTCCACTAGTTGCAAACCGGTACCAGAACAGGTGATTTGGGCTAATAATAGTATAATGTTGCTGATCATGCTCACTTCTAGGTCACTATAGAAAAACACCTAAGCATATATTGCTGCTTGGATGGCTATAGATCTGTGCTTGACAATATTGATATACAACACTATGGAACACATTGATTTGACATGATAATACATTCTTCTGGTAAATACATTCACTCCACAATAAAACCTGAGTAAGAAACTATTGGGGCAAGTGGGTCAGTAGTCCTAGATGATTTCCACCTTAAACAGTTGTAAGCAAGGCTGTATTCTGCCTCTGTGCCTTTTTAGTCACACATCAATAAACTTATGGGAAACAGCCTTTACAATGTGGGTTGAGCTACGTGTGCTGTTTCCCCGCAAGCGAAACCATGCTTGCCTCAGTCACGCAGATATGCGTGGTTAAAGCAGTGCACGGTCTAGTGTCTGGATGGGCGGGGAGAGGAAAAGGAAGCGTCGTGAAAGGAAGCTCTGGATATGGACAGTGAGGCTGGGGCCTGATTTTTGAGGGGGTAGGGGATAGTTTTTAGGGCTGGGTTTTGAGGGGTGGGGTGGAGTTTTTGGGGCTGGTGGCAGATTTCTAGGGCTGGTTTTTAGGGCTGTGCCAGTTTTAGAACTCGGGGTAGGGTCGTTTTAGGGCTAGGTATTAGGCCTCTTAGTTTTCGGGGTGGGGCTGTTTTTAGGGCCCAGTGTGGGAGGGGCTGGGGTTGGGGTAGTTTATTGGGCTGGGGGCCAGGATTTAGGGCTCATGGCAAGGGCCTGGAGTTGGGGTAGTTTTTAGGACGTGGGGCTGAGATCTAGGGCTCAGGGAAGGACACTTTTATGCCTGGGGCAGTTTTAGGGACCAGGGAGGGGGGCTGGGATCGGCATAGTTTGTAAGGTGATCTTTACACGCATATCACATTACCAATAATGCCTTTACAATGAACTTGCGTGGTCAAGGCATGCATGGTTAAGGTATGCATGGTGAAGGCGTATTCGCTGTTGGGACTGCGTTGTTGAAGCACGCATGGTTTAGCCATGGGTTCTGCTGTCATACATTCTAATCTTCCTGAATGTTTGAAAGCCATGGAATGTTTTCTTCTGAAGATAGGAAGGGTAGACATTTCAATGCTTCCTTTGCTTATGGTTAACAACACTCTTTTTGGCTAACAGCAGCTCTTGCATCAATGTTGATTTACAATAGGAACACCCATCCGAATAAGACCCAATCATCATCTTTGGTAAATTTTCCTTGGTCAGTAAATGGGAGCAGAGCTTAACCTGGTATGCATTATAACTAAGTGGGGTATAAATCAAACTCTAAAATGTCTTGGTATTTACACCTTGATTCACTGACCAACCACCAGCCAGCATTTATATGTTGTACCCCTCTTATGGTGCTCCATCACCTAGCTTCATCATAACAGTTTTTTCAGCCAATCCTTTCTTCTCCATTTTTTTATGCCGCTATTTCCCATTAAAGAGTGGGATGATAAGGTATCATTTAGTTCAAACTAGATTCATTATAATTGAAGCACAATAACATTGAAGGAAAATTAACAACACTTCATTGTGCGAAAAGGAAAAAAAACTGTGCAGCACCATATTCGGCTGGAGGTTCCATTATGTGCCTCATGCATAGTAATGTGGGGGTTTGTTCTCCCATCTCCATGGCACACTGTAATTTTGGCACTGCAACTGTGTCTGCTTCCACACAAATCTTTTCTGCATACGAAATTTGATCGATGCCACTTCGCATGAGTGTCCGTTGAAACGTATCGTAGATCTCACCTAATCATTTTCACAGAATTATTTGGCACAGGTAACATTTTACAGATTGTCATTTGTTTAGAATTAAGCTGCTCTGCCACTTGCAAACCTTTTGATGAACCAGCTAAAAACTATGTGTTTCTGTCCTAGGAGTTAAATTGACAACTATAAAATCAATGCTTTGGGGTCAAATTATTTTGCATGTGTTTAATAGCTGAGAGCTCTGTCTTTAACCTCTATTGAAGTTATATAAAATTGAAAGTTCTGGGATGAATCCCACCTCATAAAAATGCTTTAAAATATGTTTGTGAATGGAGACATCAAATTTTAAATCACCAACAAGAGAGACATGGTTCTTAACTTGGGTCTAAGGGATGCTTGGGAGTCACAAACGCCGCCACCTAAGGAAGTGATCAAAAAGTTATATTGGGATTGGGTTCAGAGCAATGCACTGAGGGTCATGGATGGGGGCTCACTCACGGACCAGTTTCTGTTAATTAAATGGGTAAAAAAACTGGAACCCTTCCTTGACCTGATAACCAAACCTTTAGATCGAGCACTATATCTAAAATTGAGATATGGGACGCTTCCGGTGCATGACTTTACGGCGAGGTGGTCGAACTCTGGGGCCGCCCAGTATTCGTGCCCTGGATGTGCAGCACCAAAGGAATCTGTGGCCCACCTATTTTTTGCCTGCCCCGCTTACAAAGTGGCGCGGAAACTCTGGCTGAAACCTGTGTGTAGGGAATTGGGGTTGAGGTGCCATAGCCAGGCACTACGTATACTCTCTACTGACTCTTCTTCCTCCACCATGATTTGCGGGGTGGCAAAATTCCTGGGCAGTGCGTGGGTGACGCGCTCCCGTCTACTGAAATTGCACACGGGGGGACCGATGGTCTGACGCTTGAAACAGCTTGTAGCAAACTAGTGACTGCGGTGTATTTCTTCCCTTTTATCCGTACTTTTTAAAGTTTTACCGGTGAACTAAATTGTTTATGTATATGTATGCTTTTATGGTGATCAATTTGCCGAATAAAGATATTTACACGTTAAAATCACCGACCTATTGCTTAATTACAGGAAACTTGCTGCACAATACTATCTTAAAGATTTCTTGCTACCGCTGGTCTACCAGAAATATCTTTGTTTCAGGGTATAATGCACTGACGTTAGTGAAAAGGGGTACACAAGTGTTGCAATAACTGTTTGCATGTACTGTTGGCTTGATAATGAGCATTTGCTGCACATCATTTGCAACTGTCCAATATCAAAAGGCATGTAAATTGCTAACTGTATTCCAGAATATTGTAAGCAAAAATTATGTCTGACATGAATATTGTATCCTCTTTATCATTTACCAAAATATTATCCCATGGGGTGTAGGTGGTGCGTAGGGATACTACATGTGCCCCCAGGGCCACTTTGCAGTGGCCCACGAGGGATGAGTACCTTGTTTGGGGCCCCAATATCCCTTTCCGACAGCCTGTACATGGTGGAGTTCTTTCAGCCATTCTGCGCCATGACTCTGACCTCTGAGATCCTGTCAGAGGCAGCGGTCTGGACTCCGCCCGCTCTGGGTCCAACCGGCAGCATTAAAATGCAGTGGTCGGATCGAAGGACTGTTGGTGGTCGGACAGCCACCGACTGCCTGTCGGTGGCAGTCCAATCGGCATCATAATGGGGCCCTATATTCTGATGTCATTGTCGATATTCTAATTAAGTTGCTTTCCTGAAACTGTTTTTAAATCATACAATGTACAAACTGTGAATAACGCTATGAACTTTTGTTAAGAAAGTGCAACAAATTAATTATAAAGTTTATGAATGCACCATATATCTCTTTTTTTAATTATTAATGTTAATGTGTGTTAAAGTCATTCTTAAACCGCAGTGACTAACCTCTGATTTTAGTTTCTAAATTTTGTAACCCTGCGATTTCTACTATATTTAGAAATGTTTTCAGTGTCTATCTAAATAGTCTTTGCATTTATGACACATTAAATAGTGGGCTTTTGAGCCAATTGCAATAAAGTATTGCCAGCTAGCACATTTCAGTACATAGAGCTGGCTAGGATGTGAGTCAATACATTCAAAAAAGTTAAGAATGTTGGTTGTCCTAACAGAAGCAAAAGTTAAAGGTATTCCTGAAGGGTTGGTTGAAAGAGGAAACTGATCCCTGAAGATCAAGCAAGTGCAGAGATTGACACAACCCAGGGACAGTCACAATAAAGTGGCTGATGTCAAACCCTGCTGTTTGTAACCAATAAAAGGTGAATGGGAGATTTGTTTATTCAGTGACCAAGAAGGAAGGCAAAATATTAATGAACAATCTCTACATGCACCTAATCCCAGAACATAGTCCACACACACACATTGTTGAGGGAAGATTTTGTGAAATTCTGGAGGAATTTACAGCATTTGACTCAATGAGAACAGTTCTCAGCTAACATGTGGTGATATATTGCAGTTTTTGTTATTGACTTATTCAGAAGATCCTTGGAGTAAAGTAAGACTAGGTATTGGAGGTCCTTTCAAAGTATTCTTTTTTGGTTAAATTTAAAATTTGCATCAAATTTAACCAAAGGGCTCCCTTAGACACCTGTGATGACCAATATATAATTGCCTTGCTCAAAAAATGCATTCCAGACTAGGCGAGTACTGAGACTACAGTTAGGAACTTAATAAGAATGCAAACGAGAAGAAAAACAGAAAGGTAAGGTATCAAAATTATACCGATCTGGTAGTTTATCCATTTTAGTTAAATACACGAAGCCTGGCAATCCAACAATTATGTCACAAGTATGTTATAAACGCGTATTTTAGTAGAATTTAACATAAAAAAGAATTTCAAAGTAACTGTAATAGGAGAGAGTGATTAGAAGCATAAAGAAGTATTTGTTATTAGGAAAGGGAGCTAGACATCATAAAATATCCTTTTAAACCATTTAGTTGCATATTCATTATGAAATAACTTCAGAGGCACTATGGATTCGCTCTCTATGAGAAAATCTGTAGAGATTCTGTAATACCGACATTAACCCTGATGGCTACAACCGTGACACTATAGGACTCTTTTGGATTTCAGAAGGAAAAATTTGAGTTTGATGGCTGAAAGGCTGATTTAAGTCTCTATCTAGTATAAAGGCCAAGAATAATAAAATTAATGTCACAAAGATAACTGAGCATAGTTTCAGGTCCCAGTCATGAGGTTCAGTTGCTCAGGTTAATATATTTGATAAGGGTATGAACAAAGAATGTGCATGCGTTTGTCCAAATGTTTTACAACACTACAGTAAACATAAGGCTACTACTTTGGGGAAGACTAGGAAGGTACCTGTATCTAATAAGATGAAAGTGTGTAAAGAGCTGGAAAATTAGAAAAGAATAACATCATATTACTCATTGACGCCTCATTATGGTTATCACCTCTAGTAGTGACCATAAAGCCTAATAGCAAAGTGAGATTATGAGATACCTTACTCAAAACATTTCGAAGATTAATCCTCTTCCCTTCACGAAATGGTAGAATAAAAAAAAGGGTTTGACTTTCAGAAGCATAACATAAGATTTCTTTCCTCCGCAAAGCCAGTCCCAGACCATCAACAACATTCACATCTTCTGAATGAGCATATCAATGCAAAAGACCAGTGGGCAGTCTGGGTTTAGGGATGACTATGTGGCAGAGGTACCTCTGGTGAGTGAAAATTCTAAGGTTTTGTGTGAGTGTATGGGATATCATTTTGGAATAGTATTATTACAGGTGACGTGTGGATAGTGGGGAGTAGAGTTGATCTAGCCCTAAGAAAACAGCATCACAGTCGATCAGGGCAAATGAAAATTCAGAATGACATAAAGAAACTGTGCTGGATATAAATAGAAATTGCATTAAATAAAAGGATGTCTTCATCGAAACTAGTGTTGCTTCTGCAGCTCTAGGAATAAAGAGTGAACAGCTGTAATTCGTGGAGGTACACTGAATTCCACCAATAGGGTGCTGTTCTTCAATGGCGCTGATCCCACTACAAATTCAAACATAATTATAGATACGGTGGGAGAATGATTTTGTAGTGTTGTGGTGACAAGTAAATGATATAGTCATTTTCATTTTGATTTAAATAGCATTGTCAATTTGTAAATACTTTTCATATACAATAATGCATCAATGAAATTGTTCTATGCAGCTTAGTATATGGAAACATTCTGAATTCTCAAAACTTTAAAATAATACAAAATGATTACTATGGTCATTCTGATGTCAATTTAGAGTTTTCCTGACCCAAAAATGACTTCAATCTTTCAAGAATAGGAATATGCATATTCACGCTTAGAGCTTCCTAGAGCCTGTATTTACAAAACACATGGGGCAAGTGTTCCTTACCATTCCTTTCACAGCAAGATGTATAGTAGTTCACATTTTACACATTCCTCAATTTCTACAAAGAGATTTTGCTTTATTTTCATAATGGCACTCCACATTAGAAATTGAAAAGGCTGACTTAAAAAACATTGGCCCTGTATTTGAGGTGTCATATTGCAGCATGTGTTTATATGATGTTTTTGTTGCTACTACATCCCTGTCAGTATCAACACTCTATTTCCACATTCTGCCACTAAACTAAACTGCTTTTTCTGATATTTTGGAATACACTGCTACATCAGCATTATCCTTTAGATATCATGGATATAAATATTCAGCAAGTGAGTTAGCACTTTAACCAAACGTCTGCAGGTATTACTGCTACAGATGTAAGCTGCAATACCAAACCTCAATGCCAATTTTTTCCTTCAGTCACCTCAATATTGATTGAGGCTTTTTAAATCATATCGGGGCTCAATAATACATAATTCAGGTGATTTTAGACATATCATTTTTTATATCTGGAATTTAAACAATGTTGTAATAGACTGTATTCTATATAAGACATAGGCAGTTCTATACGGCTTTATATCCTTGGCATCTATATATCAATTTCATGTTCCATTGTAACTAATCTTGACACCTTCCTAACAATTTGATGTATCATGCTGCAACTTCATTGTGTTAAGATGCCACATTCAGTTTTATCATCAAGTCCCAATTACACAGTTATTGGCTTGCAGGTATCAAATGTAGATTTAATTTTAAATATATACACAGTAAATTGGTCAAGCTAAAGATGTGGGTCTATGAGTGTAAGGTTACAGAACCGTAGAGTCACCTGTATAGCATACATATCTCATCTATTATTCACCTTTTCTGCATGGAAATATTGCATCTTGAGTAACTTAATACAAATGCTGCAGTACCTCAAAACATAGGCCACATCCAAAATGCACTCGTATCCACTTTATTACCTCTAAACAGTGAACCAAAGCTCCTTCACCAACTCCTAAGCAAGATAACCTAATTTGACTCCCTGATCACTTTTGGAAAAGTGCTTGTGGAAGCCTGTCTGCTCTTTAACTATCATATTTTTCCCAGCTGCCCAAATATCCATCCCTTTAAATATATGGTTTACCACTCACATCGAAAAGCCAAAATAATTGTATATGCAGAATTATCGTATTGAAAATTGAAATAAAAAAATTAAGTTATAGAAATGCGGCTTAATCTGCAAGATTCAATATCACCAGAGATGACATGGAAGTATTATTAATCGGACAATAAAAATGTGCTAAAACGTAAACACAAAAGTTTGAAAAAAATAGCAATGCTTACAGTATTTTTCTGTCAATTAGTTTAAAAGTAACATGTTTAGCTCTTGCAATCATGCAGTCTTTGTGTATTATCTTTATGCACACAATGGTCTCTGATTAAGCCTTTTTAAACCTTTTGAGGATTAACACTAAGGGGTTGATTAGGATGGTGGAGGACTTAAGTTCTTCCACCATCCCCGGGGTGTTGGGACCGGCCGCCAGACATGCTGCGGTCCCGCACCGCAAATTAGGATGTGACCGCCACCCTGGCGGTATCATTCCGCAGTTTAACATTGCGGCGGGTGCTGCTTACAGCAGCATTTGCCGCAATGCCAAATTGCCTAGTTGTGCATTTCCATGCACAAAGTGGAAGGCACCGTGTTGTGCCTGCCACATTGTGCATGGAAATGGGAGGGGGTACCATGGGTACCCCCAAGTGCACCCCCAACCACACTGCCCCCTGGGGGCCCGCCCCCATAGCAAATCCCTGCCAGCCTTTCTATGGCGCTGATGCCACCATGAAAATGCCTTTACATCCCAGCATCCTAATAGGGATGGCGGTGCCTGCTAGTTACCACCACCATATTGTGGCCCAAGTCGCTGGTCGCAATCGTCCCGATTGCAGGCTGGCGGAAATGCGGCGGGCGCACTTTGTGTCCTCCGCGATAACCCGCCATTATGATATGGAGGGGGCTAAATCAGGTTTGGATGGCGGGCGGATCACCATCGCCGGGCCGGCGGTGGCTATCAGTCCGCCATTCTAATCAGCCCCTAAGCGTTTACTTTTGAGTATTCTGGGAAAATAGGAACTGTGGACTAGCGTTTTATAGAATTCAACAATATAATTTTCTGTCCAAAGCGAGTGCTCTTGAGCTAATTTTTAAATTCTATGGTTTCTTTTTAGCAGTTTCCTATACACTTTAATGACATTTTTCTATTACTCATTATGCCACAATTGTTTGAGAGAATTTCCTAATTTTTATTTTCTCAAATTACTTAGCTGGTAGAAATTCAGCATCTAATCTATGAATGAAAGACCAATATCAGCATTGTAATTTTCATACATTTGCCCAATATGATGCAAACTTTGTTTCGCATTCAATAGTTTACAAATACATGATTTTTGGACCTTTGCATTTCTGGACGAAAAATAACAATAATTTTTATTATAGCTATTATAATGAAAAGAATAATACTTTTCTTTCAAATAACATATTCGACTGGAGAGTTCTGCATTCCTAAATACCAGATGTTACAATCACCCATTTAAAGATGGTTAAAGTATAAACAGCAGAAGGATGAATGTCCTTTCTGGCCCTAGAATTCAGCGTCTGCAGACCACATCTGATGTCAACAGTGTCCACTTAGTTTACTATCTCTGATCTATAAATTAAGAAGTATGATGTCCTTTCTATGTAAATTTAGTGTAAGATCACCTTGGAGACCTCACTTGAAAAATTAAACAAGTTCCAATTCAGCAGTTAGAATGTATTTCCTTCATTGATCTGTCCCGACTGTCTTCACTTTGGGCACCTTTGACCTGAATCCTTAAGGAAGTGTCTGCTGTCCGTAACTTGAATCTAGGTCCCACATGACGCACTCAATGCTAGCTTGTTATGCCCACCATCTGCATTCAGTATGGCTATCGGGAGCGCATGACCTGTACCAGATATTCAGGACAGCCACCACTATGTTAATAAGTTCCATTAACATTAATTACAATACACCTTTCCTATTCTTGTAAGGATAACCTAAAACTATAGCATGGATTCAATATCTTTAAATCGAAGTCTAAGTTTCTTGAAAAACAGAATAAAGCTAATAAAAACAACCATAATCACCTGTTTTACATCATAAAGGAACGGCCATCTAACACCAGACATCACATTTACATTTATGGCAGCAGATTGAGGCACTAAAATTATAGGTTGTTTTCATCAGAAATCCAAAACATAAGAAATGAAACCTTGGACACTTCCCTTTTAGTACATTATGACTAGCGCCACGCCAAATGGACCCTCCAACCTCTGATTCTCTTTGTCCACTCTCAACATTGAATCAGCTTAATACACTGTTTGCCTTCATTTACACACCAACTGCATCCTCTATTGCCAATCCTAGAAAAAGCACCTAATCTCAGAAGTTCATTGGCAGACGTTCATTGGTCGAATTCTTCTTTGAACCAAGGAGCTGTACCTAAACCAGCCTCTCAAAAGGTTTAGGGGAGGAGGTGAGAGGTGCTATTGCTTCCTTGAACCCATGCTTTTTGAGAGACCTGTGCTACTGCAGCCCTCTTTATTTATAAGATTTAAAAAAACTGCCTTCTTTATTAATGGAGAGAGAGAGATAACACAGCCAATTCCTCTAAATAATGCCAGATACCTCGATTTGTCATGTTTCTACTTTCTCTACAGAACAATTCTCTCTCCTTACTTCTAACCCCAAGAGTTCGCTATCTCACACATCCTCATCTAGACCCACACATCATCTGGAATATGCTGCTCTTCTCTACTGCATGTATGTCCTGCAAGAGCTCACAATTAATCCCTCAGAGATCCTCACTAACTCGTCCAAAATGTACATCATATTTTACACCGGAAGATCACAATGGTCTTCTCTTCATATACATTTTGCATGTTATAATCAAGAACATATTGAACAAAAATATTTTAAAGGCTAAACAAATGTTTTTTAATTGTTTCTCATGGCTGATGCTAAGTTAAGGCATCACAGATATCTGCCTTATGCTGCCAATGCAAATGGTCACCTGAGGGCACCAATTCACAAAAATTGGCCCAAAGATTTCTCTATTGTTAGAGAACTGAAGTATTTTGTCTCAGCTGCTAAACCTTTGTTGTCTACATTACGGTCTGCTTCTTTGAGTCAAATATTAGACTTGAATGGAACTTGGATTCCAACCTGTTATCTCTGTTGATTGTGTTTTCAGGTGGATATAATATAGGGTATGCAATGAGGAACTTACCTAACAAGGTGGCAAAGTACATTGAAAGGCGAGATGGTGGAGTCCCTGCTAGTCCCAACAACGTTATCATCTCATGGGGATCTACCCGGGCTATTCTGGTAAGTAGACCTCGCCCCTCTACCCAAGGAATTCTCCTGAAATATGGGTTGGTGGATAAGGAAAGATAGACTTATGGGGGCAGCATAGCAATTTCTTTTATTGCTAATCTTGCATCACCTGGTATGAGCAAGAGTATAGAGCAATGAGGCAAATTGACACCAGCTCTGAGAGAGAGCGAGAGATGATCGAAGGTTTCTGTTCTTGAAAGATCTAACTTGAATCATTGGTCGCTGATTGCGGGATATTCAAAGAAGTTCCATATTAGTGGATGAATCAAAATTTCTATGAAAAATTTGCAATGATTATAAATAAATATAGACTTGAAACACTTAATTTCACAGCCAGGGACACTTTTCTCGCAAAGTTTGCTAAGTATTATATCAAATCAAAAGATGAAAAGAAATATAATTTGGCTTTCACTCAGATTGTCAAGAGCCTCCTTTATTCAACGCTTTGGATTAATGAATACAGGTTTGAGTTTGAGAAGAAGTACCCAAGGATACCAGTGTGAGTGCAAGTTATGAGCGTCAGTGCTAAAGAGAGATAATACATCACTGGCACAAGAAAAGCTCCACAGAAATCTAGGTGAACAAGCTGCACAGTTGGAATGGCTGTAATGTGCGCCCGTTAATAAGTGGGACACTTCACTCCCTATCATTTGTGACAAGGATATGATACATCTCTGAGAAGTTCCTTAATAAAGCCACAGAATTCTGAGGTAAATTATGATACCCTTTTTAAGTATGGCTGGTGGTAGTTATGCTTTTTATAATACATAGTCACACATTCCTCCACTGCCCCTATTTTAAATCTTTGGTCTCTTATTCCTTCTCATCAAATACATTTTCTGTATGCAGACAACATATAATAAAACTTGATTTGGTTCTGTGAATATACACACAGAAAAAGAATCAATCAGTAATTTCTTGCAAACACATACTTCTAACCAGTTTGGTGCATGTCAGTTTTAAAGGTACCTTTGTGCTTTAGAATATGTGCGCACCATATGTATGTATGTATTTATGCATGCATGTTTATAGTATTTATATACCGGCAACCTAGCCAAAAGGCAGCGAAGCTCTGTACATGTCATAGACAAGCATAAATTAAATGAGTAATAGGAGAGGGAAGCTGGGGTGTGGAGGATTAATGCATTGTGATGTAATATTCTTTACAATGGTGCATTTCCAACTCTTTCCTAAATTTGAGCAGCACTCGGGTATGCATGGTTGATACAGAGATTTTGTTACTGACCCTGCGTGCATAGATGGAAAAGACCTGCTGCATTTGTATTTTTTTACACTTCCTAATCTTCAGTCTAATGGTGCCCTGGCTGTGGATACAAAGAGATGGTGACTATGTATTTCGAGATAAGGGGGGATGCTGGTTGTGATGGCTTTATAATGATGTAACTGGTTTTGAAGATGGCGAAGGCCTACAGGTGGAGCAAAAAGAGTTCCATTAGCATGGGGGAGATGTGATCATATTTCGTAAGGTGATTGATGAGACGCGCTTTGGCATATAAGAGATGCCAGTGTGGAGTCTTGAGCGCCCATGAAGCAGAGCATTTCCACATCCATATTTGAGCGGACGAGAGCTTTAACAGCAGTTCTAAAGTTGCTTTCTTGAAGAAATATTCGATTTTCTAGAGGAGAGAGCTGGTACTAGGCTGTCTTTAGCAATGTATTTCTTGAGGTTGGTGTCTATTGAAAAATTCCCCAGGACACTTCTCATAGGTAAGTAGGAGTAGTTTATAGCAGAGCACAGGAGCCAACAACCCAATGCCTGCTAACCAAACTCCCAACTGAACAATATAGAACATCTGCATGGAACACAGAATACACACAGGTATTCTGGAAGGTGGGAGGGAGAAACATAGAGAAAGGTATGTGTATACATAGAGTGGATAATGTAAGAGAAATCATTTACAACACATCTTCCTCCTTTAGGGAAAGAAACATAAAGAAAATTTAAAAATACTGAAATGGAAATAAAAAGTTGTTTAACACACTATTCACAACAATAATCATTAAGGTAAGCCAGTGGTCTACTTTACCTTGCAATTCTGGTATTAGCAGGCAAAGATGCATTCTGAGATTAGGAAGAATCAGTGGTACGATTGTTTGAATGACAAGCACTGCTTGATTCAGAGGCATCACCTCCACCTTCACATCTTCTGCCAACTGGGAAAGAAAGTAAAGTAGAGTCTTCCATGGTAGACAACATGTAACCACTATTCCCATCGTTGCAAGAAGAATAAAGAGGCTCATGTGAAACATCATCCTTGCAAACTGAAGATTTCTTTTGGTATAAAGCAACTCTTCGAAGGTTCCATTGTTCACCATTTGTCAAAACAATATAATGAGGAAATACTTCACTGACACAAAAAGGACCTCTGAATTTAGATAGACCTTTTGAAATCCTACCAGGTTTTACCTCAACGTAGTCACCTTTTGAAATGTGAGATCCAGAAGTAATTTTTGTGCTAGTTACAGGAAGAGAGTCTAATTGACCTCCTTTAGAGACCAATTCTTTGATCCACGAAGGAGTGAGTGTTGTGCCAGGAAGTCTGACACGCATAAGTTCAAAAGGTGATTTATCGTTAGAACCATGTATTGTAGTGCGATAAGCACAGACCATATCTTGGACCCTGTCATGGGCTAAGACACCCTTCGAGCAAGCCATCTGAATTGTTCCTTTAACAAGTCTGTTGACTCTTTCACATGAGCCATTACCCTGTGGGTTGTATAAAGATGTACGATGATGCGTGATGCCACAACTAGATAGAAAGAACACATGTCTTGGGAAACAAGTTGTGTGCCATCGTCCGTGATAAGAATATTAGGATAGCCTTCATCTTGAAAAAGTGTTTTAAAAATGTTTATGGTGCTTTCAGTGGGGATATCTTTTACAAAAACAACAGTGAGCCATTTAGAGAAGACATCAATGGATACAATGGCAAACCGTTGACATAAGGGTAGTTCCTCCATGGGTCCAATGAAATCAACTACTACACCAAACAGAGGAGGGAAGGGTCATAGGGAAATTTTAAAGACCTGCCCTGGTTCATATCCACAAATACAACATATGAAACAACAAAAAAGAACCGGGGGTCTAAAGGCCAATATTTTGGCGAGCTAACCTTAACTTCACACTAGTAAGTTAGTACCCAAGTTACCTGGGAAAGCCTAGATATAAGAACTTATACATGGAGACAACCCACTCCAGTGCAAATTAACACGATCCAGACCACTAGCTCTGGATTGCCATCAAATGGACATCGTGATCAGTCTTATCATATGGTCATACAGTTCAAAATATAGTAAGGCCCTTGATCATCTAGACCTTTTACCATTCAATCGCTCGTGGACTGGATCATGCCCACATACTTTCTAGGACCACCATTGAGCAACTAGATCATTGATGGCTAAAATAGTAGTGAAGAGCAGTGCAAAAAAATCATATCAGAGCGGTGAATTAAAATAGAGTAATGTGTCCAGAAACGTTTACAAGTTTAATTGAAATATGGGCACATCCCCTGATTAAAAACAGAACAGTGCAAACAACAGTAAAAACAAATAAAACCCGGAAAAAAAGGCCAACATGTTTCAGCCTATCGGGCCAGCAGTCCCTCAGCTTTCGTCAGGGCCTCTGCTCTCAATATATTGCTACTGCATCAAATTGTGAAATTTACAAAATACGTGACCATGAAATCAATTATTTAAAGGTTGGAATAAATACAACCTGCAAAGTGCTAATCCTCCATGTCAGTGGATGCAGAAGACGTCTGCAACAAATGTGAGGTAATAATGAGATTAACAAAATGCACTATAGATGTGTTCCCACCAAGCACAGTTCTTTCAAATGTAATATTATTGAATGTAAATCCTTGTAAATTCTCACCCAGCTGACCAGGGGACTGGACCTCACCTCACCTGGACCGTGCTCAGGTTATCGAGGCCCCACTCCGTGAAGAAAGAAGGCAGACACAAGGGGAAATGTAGAGCTACTAATAAGCAGTCTCCATTACTTCTATAAACCCATTGGTCGCATGCTCATCTTGGTCCACTGGGGGTTAAAATAAGGAATAACTACCTAGTACCTTGTTCCACAACAAAGACAACACAACACCATTTAAAAACTAACTAGATGAAACATGTACACATCTGTTAGTGCTGGTAATCAGAGGATAACCCATGACTTCATGAAAGTATTCACAAATAACCAAAACTATCCTGGAATTTGCTCTCAAAGCTAAAATTTCTTTGTATACCAGTATTTTCTCCGATGACCCCACAGCCTTTGTATCATATCGAGCTGCCAACATCCAAAAGCCCTATGAGATAATCTGCCTTACGGGCAGTTCCTCAGGTTGCAGAGAAACTGCTCAACTACTCCGTCTTTTGAGAATCATGCAAAGGGTTTGACCAAACAACTGCTAGAGAGACATTATCCACATGCATTGTTTAACCATTCACAGAAGCGAGCCAAAAACAACAATCGGGAAGCACTTCTAGAACCTCCAGTGCAGAAAACTCCTCTGGATCGGCTCACTTTTGTGAGTACGTTCAACACAAAATCAAATAACATTCAGAAAATAGTCTGCCCAACACCATCTTGGTGTGAGAACCGACCTACCATAGGTCAGCAGTTCCACACCGCCTATTACGATGGTGTGGTCGCTTATTCCCATTTCTCTATGGGAGCTTGTGCTGCTGTCAGAAACCGGCCACAGCTCACCTTCCCACAGAAAATGGGAGTTTCTGTGAATCCCTGCACTACGTGGTAGGCATCTCATGGTGCTGGCAACGCAGTGCAGGGATTTACAGAGGGGCACCAGGCCCCAACTGAAGGTCGCTGAGGGATTGGGGCATTGCTAGGGGCCCCCTAAGTCACTCTCTGACTGTCTGTCCATGTTGGAGAGCCCCTTTAAGGCGCCTATGTGAACACACTGCTGTTATTTGGATAGGTAGGAGGAGAACTAGTGAAGGACATTGCCAGTGAATCTCATTTGAGACTACAGACTGCCCATGAGGGTGAGATGCTTGACTGTCGTAGGCAGCTCAAAGGTACAGCACGCATGGGTCATGTTCATCTGTGGTCAAGAGGGTATCATTTGCAATGTTTAAGGTAGTGGTCTCCCTGCTGCAGCATGATTTGAAACCAGACTGGTAGTCACGAAGGAGATGATTAGCATTGATGTGATCTTGAAGTTTAACATAGACTTATTTTTTACTATGATCTTTCCGATTAATGGTAGGTGAGTGAACGGGCCAGCTGCGCTTTGACAAAATATCAAAATAGTCAAACAAAAATATTGTTGCAAGAATATCAAGATGTCCAAAGTAATCGGGACATAAATATGAAGGTAAGAATATCTTTTTAAGAGTTGTCTTGTGTTTAATATTGTTGTTACATATATAACTTCAAAAAATATCATTGTGCACAATATCATTTTATTTTTATTTTTTTCTGGTTTTATGTTGTATATATAACATATTTTAAGTCAATTTCTATTGTTAAATTATCATTTTTATTTTATTATCATGAAAATTTATATTTATAGTCTTATTTTTAAATAATTTATTGTATTTGTTTAATATTTAAAAGGTGGTGTTGGATTTATAGGGGAAAAAGGTAGGAACATTTTAAAAATATGTTTTTGGTAGTTTTATTTTTATGTGAATATTTAAGGAATTTATTATAATTGATATAATGAATGCTTAATTTGCAATTGAAAATATCATGTTGCAAATTGCATGAAAATTGTACATGCAGAATTAGGTTTTATAACTTGTTTTTATTATGAAATTTGATTATGCATTATTAAAAAATGTATGTTTGGTTTTGTTATGTTAATGCTTTATATATTTTTTTATCAATTGTATGCATAATCTATTAATAGTTAAATATGTCTTATATTAATTATTGATTCATGTTGTAAATATTTTTTGTGTAGTCAGTTTATTTTTTTTGTTTTTATGGAACATGTAAAATAATTATGTTCAATTATTCATTGTTATGTTTATATAGTTTAACTTTTTTACGTAAATTCATTTAAAATATTTTTTTAATATCAGTTATTATTAGAAAATTGTCATATTTATCTTAGAATTAGAAAGAATATGCATATTATTTTGAAATATTTAATTTTAAAATGTCATGTTCGAAACATAATCACATTAAAAATACTGTTTTTTAAAGAAAATTATGTTTGGAATAAATGTTTTATATTTTTATTATATTAATGATACATTATATATGCTTAAGTCAATACATTTGTTTTCAGGTGTGTTGTTTAATATGAGAAATTAATGCTACGTGGATTTATTTTTATATAGTTTTATGATATAATTGTATTTTATTTGATTATGTTGCATACATTTTTATAATACTTTTGTACATTTTGTATTTTTATTGCGTTGTTGATTATAATTTGTATATAAATAGTTTTTATATGCTGTACTGTTTAATTAGATTTTTTTTTAGTACTGATTATTTTATTTCTTTTATCACATGATTTTTTAATGTATAGTTCCAAGTTATATTAGTTAATTGCATTATCTTTTTATTTTATACACAATATTTATTTAATATAAATATCAGATTATTTTTATTATGTTTTGATAATATATTTTTTAGAATTGGAGTGATAAATATTAAATCTGCTATCTTTGTTGTCAAACATGTCACCAACTTTGTTTAGATTAGGATTGGAATAGTAAATGTGACCTGTTTCGAGTTCACACTTTTCAAAAAAGTTTGGATTGGAGATGAAATCAGGGCGGGTCCTCTGCTAAACCAAAACTAAAATGATAATAACTTCCTGTTAGTATAATTTTATCTTGTCCTGCTTCTGCAGCTTTTGCAGGGCCAAACGGGGCTGATCTAATAGCAGAGGAGCAGGGGGAATGGTGAGCACACTCTGTAAGTGTGCATGAATGTTTGGCCGCTGTCTTGGGCCGGCTAAACATTCATGCTCACCTTGAATGTTCTCCACCCAAACTGTATTGAAGCCTGGGTGGAGAACATGCCCAGGCTCCAACTGCCTCGCTCAGACCAGTCACAGCTCTGCTTTAGATCATTGTGACTGGCTTAGGGGGGCCAAGGTGTGCTTCAAGTTCCAGCCGGATGAGGGACAACAAGGGAAACACGTGACGAGGAATCGGCGAGGAGCGAAGTAAGTTTTTTTTTCTTCTTTTTTACCCAAATTTGTTACATTAACATGTGCGTATCAAATGTAAAGCTTTTAGTATTCAACATTTTACAAACACAATTTTTTTCCTTTTTGTTTTTACGACTGTCAATAGTACATTGATGGTTTTTATATTGCTATTTATTTAGTTTTTCATGATTTATTTAGCATATAGCTTTATATTTAAAACAACATATACACATTGTGTAACATAACATTAAAAAATATTATAGTGGTACCTCCTGTCTGGCGTCTGGTTTTTGGCCTTCCTACGGCTGTGCCTCAGAAAATGGGCACCACAATGGGTACGCCAAAACAGACCATGCTGTGCAGGAACTGGGGTGCTTAAATACGGGAGGGCGCATGTTGTGCACCCCTATATGCGTCCCCATGTTGAGGAGGCACAGGTGTCCCTGGAGGGCCTCTTTGTTTACTCCCCGCCATGGTGTTCATGGAGGAGAAACCTCCATTACACCACCGACGGAGAGGAAACTCCTAATTTTGTGGCAAGCATATTACAGCCTCCTGACCCCCACAACACTATCAGGGGATGACAGTTCCCTAGGATCTATCAGTGGAGTTGTGGTGGTCCGCCTGCCCAAATCGTAATAGGGCAGTCGGAAGGCTGCCACTGGTGTGCCCCTGTAAGTCTGATGGTCCGTGGACCTCCAGACTCGCAATCGAGGTCTAAGTGTAAATAGAAAGACTGTTTCTTCCTTACACTTTTTAGGTCTATCATCAGACAAGAACCTTTGATGTTACAAAAATTACATGCATAAAATATGTACCTCTAAGGGCTTTTAGCCCCTTTTATCCATTGGTCTGTTATTATACCATTCATACTTTCTACCGCCCGCTACAGCATACAGCTTCGGGAACTGGGTCAGCCCACATCAATCATTGGCTAACTTAAATGTGAGTGACATCATTTTGTCTCTTCATGAGCACATCCACATGCAATGTACTTCCCTTCAGTGGCAGGGACTACTATTGCAATGGTCTTTTTGAGACCAAAAATACGTTTTTGCTTTTATCTACTGTTTTTTCAGATTGACAAAATTAACTTTTGCAAAACGTGTGACAAAACACAACAAGCATTGACAGAGCCATAAGGCTGGCAGCCAAAGCAGATCTAATGTCAATGTTTGTTCTCATAGAGCGCTGGACATTTTAGGGCATGCAGCAGTAAACTACCCAAAAGAGTACTCTTGTAGTACTACTTCCAGTACTCATAAATATTTTTTAGAATTGGCCACCAGCTATATGATTCAAACTCAGAATTGCTCTAGGTGAATTATTTGTTTGTCCTCCTACAGGCAATTCTGCCTCCACCTTATTCATTATGTCTTCTCAAAACAGTACCATGTAGCAAAACCAAGTCTCAAGCCAAGGAGCTGGTCTAGCAGGCTACATAAAGCTGAAGGTAGGCTGTAAACACATTTGGAGAAGGAAAGCTTGTCTTTTGGAAATTTTGGTCATATTCTTATATTGTGTTGGTAGATCCAGGGTTGGATTGGTCTTTTATTCCACTGGGCAATTGCCAGTGGGCTGGAGCCCAAGGAGGCCAGTTTTGAAAAGTCCAAGGTCACTCCTGGTGTCTCTGTCACTTTTTTCCAGTTCTCTTGGGATATTTGCTGAGGTACAGGAGGCTTCGAGAGAGAAAAGCAGTGTGGAGGAAGGTAGCGAGAAAGCAATCATAAAGGGAGAAAAGAGAGAGTGAAGGGATGGGTAGAGAGCAATGATGGATAGAAAGAGAGATTGTGCGAGGAGACGAAGGGAGCTGGGTTGGTTTGAGCATTGTTGGCAGGCCTGCTTGTGGGTCTCTCGTCCAGCCCTGGGTAGGTCTGTGAAACATGGAGGCAAAGGTAGTACCTGTAGGAAGGGCTGGTGCTTCCTGGTGCATTTTTAAACAATATGCTGGCATCTAAAAATGGAAAGATTAGAAAAAAACACTGATAAGCGCAGATACGCCAGGTAAGGAAAAGTTGATGCTGTAAAAAGAGTCAAAGATGAGATAGAAGAATTTAAAGTCTTTCACATTACATTCCTCACTGGTGATGAGACGGCTGTGGTTGTGGGGAGATACTTACTAATCCCGCCTTGTGATCACTTGATGTTCCAGCTTTAGATCTTGTTCATCTTTTTATCTAGAGTCTCATGTCTTTCATCGTCACAGAAGAGGATCCCAGAAGAACTGGGGTGATGATCTGTGTGCCCCTACACCCAGTCTATACAGATGCTATTGTGCAGTGTGGTGCTGTCAAGGTGGAGTGCCCCCTAGACGAAGAGAACGGATGGGCTCTAGACGTGTGTGAGATAAGGAGATCCCTCTACAAAGCCCAAACTCACTGCACCCCTAAAGTTCTCTGCATCGCAAACCCCGGGAATCCAACAGGTGAGGAACAAACAGCAACATTGTGACCAACATCCTTAATGCTGCTTTTCCCACTCAGTGGTATTCTCTTTTCCTAGCTCTGCACCTAAAACAATCACCATCAATGAGCATTCTAGAATGTTCCTTTGTTTGATGATGTCAGATGGGGTTTTGAGATCTATTGTGACATCATTCACCCGAGGGACCAGAAATAATACCATGTATGCAGATTCATGTGACGGGAAGATCTGCAGTTGTTCACCCAAGTAGTTTTCTGCCCATCACACCCCCTTTGAATTAGTAGGGGCTTGTGGCTATGTGACCACAATCCAGTGCTATTTTGGGCTATTTTTTAGAGTGAGATGCGACCTCATGTAAAAAATCGACGCATGGACACATTTTGCCCTCACATATAAAAGGGATTTACATTTTGCTTATTTACCCGTAGCTTTCCCTAATTTACAATTATTTTTTATTTACATGACAGCAAATTGCCTCAATTTTGCACACCCCTAGTAAATATCAGTTGGAAGTCTTGCTGCTTCACTTACCCTTCACTCTACTTGCTGACAGCAGGCACTGTTATCTCAAACTTCAACGATACTACCGTATTACAGTTGAGAAGCTACATAATTTTCTTATTACTGGTGATTAGGGATGCTGCCACTAAAATGTAATGAGAAAATTAGAGACATTGATTTGAATTTGTAGGTTTTATTTTAACATAAAGTAATAATTCATCACCATATTTAAATCCAAACCCCTGATGTTCAGAGTTGCAGGTTGTGCACAGCAAGGTGTTTTCCACCATGGCAGCCAACCCCACACTGCACACGGCCCTGGGGGATGAGGTACCTGTGGTTGAATACAGCACGCCGAAGGGGGTTGTGTGGCCCCCTCTCCTTAATTAAACAATGAGGACCCAGCAGACAATGTTTTCTGATCCCATGAAATTATTGCAAAAAATGCTGGTATTTTGGAATTATGGGCTGTTTGTTTTAATTAAAGGGTAAAGAGGGCCACGTAGCCCCACTCCTCGAACCCTGTTAGGCCCTGGGAACCCCAGGACCACTAATAAAATTAAAGTAGAGGAAGGCCACACAGCCCCCTTCCCTGAGCCTTGTATGGACCTGTGGGACCCCATTCCCCGGGGCTGTTTTTAAAAATAAAGGTAAAGGAAGCCACACGTCCCCCCTTCCCAATCCTTGATAGGCCCTGGGGACCCTGTCCCCAAGGGCCACTCATTTAAATAAGGGCAATTTTCAGCCCTGGTGACCTCCTCCCTGTGGACCAGTGATATTTCTAGGTGGAATGGTCACATGGATCCCGTGCCTGGGCAGATTTTAGCCCTGGGGACCCCCTCCCCCGGCGTCTGTGCATTTATTATGAGGAGGATGGTCACATTTGGCCCCGGGGACCCCTTACCAGCGGCTCGCTGCTGTGAAAGACTCATTGAGGACCTCAGGTGGAGCCCCAAGGCCTCAGTGGTCCCCATCGGCTGCAGGCATACAGCGAGAGCCGGCACTTCTCTCATCCACAGGGAGCAGCTAATAATACTGCTCCCTGTGAATGGGCACAATCTTTTTATGTTTCTCTGCTAGCTTCATTGTGGGCTGGGAAACAGATTAAATGTCTGTTCCCATGGTCGGAGCATTTCTGAAGCTCATGTCTGCTCAGAGAGGACTTGGCTCCCGCCTAGTGGGAGTTTTGAAAATGCTCCCACTAAGCAAGAGCAAATACTAGTTGCCCTGCCCATTCTGGTGTGGGCAGGGAAACAAGTGCCTCTGGTGTGCTCCCTGGACATAGCATCTGAGCTGGCCCTGGGGCATGGGCTCCACATGGCTATTAATGGCTATTATTAGCTAAGGGAGGGGGCCGCATGCCTCCTTCTCTTTCAATTTAGTTTTGTGGTCCCCCTCTTCCTAAGTGATATGCCAGGCCCCAAAGGCTTGGGTCCCTAGGGCTGCAGGTAGGAGGGTCGCATTCCCCCCTCCCCTTTAAAAATGCACCGGGCTCCAGGGGATGAGTTCCTCGGGTCTGAAAACTGTGTGGGGAGTGAGGCTGAATGCTCCCTTTCACTTCAAAAAAGCATTGGGCCTGGGGCATATGGCCCCTGGGGCCTAAATCCACCCAGGGAGGTGGACCACGTTCCTGCAAACTTGCAGCAAAAATAAAAATTGTGTAGTTTTGTCATTGTGATTTAGGACTGAGTCCTAAGATGGCTGCGGCCTCTTCCTGGTTGAGGTGGTGACAGCCAGTGAGATCTCAGCTCTTTTGGGATCCCTAGACGTAAATCCCTATAGTCTCCGAATTGCTAGATATCCAAAGATTTTGCGTATTAATTGTTCATAAACTACTGAAGGAGTTACACCAAATGACAAAAAGCACTCTTTCTGGACCTAGCTCTAGCTTTTTTTCTAAATTTGGTGTAAGTCCGTTCAGCAGTTTATGCTTCCGGAAAATGAATAGGGAAAACTCATGTTGTGACCCCTCCTTTTTTCTCAGCTCCCACTTGACGGATCACTCCAAAACGTTCTGTGCGCAAACTAGTCAAAAAGTAGTACTTTTTTGGAAAGTTTAGCGGAAATTCCTCAAATGGCTCCAAAGTTATTAGCAACACAGAAAATTAATTTCCTAAGGAAACATGATCCTAACTACCCAAAGGTAGATATATGTGCTTGTGTGTGTGTATATATAATATATGTGTGTGTGTGTGCATATATGTATTCATATATGCAATATATATGTAGTGGTAATGGAAGGTTAGTTGTAAATTAAAAAAAGAGGGTGCTTGGAGGGGTCCCCTCCAAAAAGAAGGAAATAAATATTAAAATATTAAGTTTAGGGTTTAGGGTTGGGTAGTAATAAATAGAGGTATGGGAAATGTTATGGTTTAGGGTTTGGTAGTGGCAAAGGCAGGTTAGATGTAAATAAAATGAATTGGCAGATTTTGGGGGGTATTCCCCCAAAATATATTTTTTTAATATATACATATATGTCCAATAAATTGCCCAAATCCTCCTGTAGCGGCAAGGGAAAGAAGCAGCACCATGATCTAAAAGAGATCTCCAAATGTTTATGGGCCCGATTCACAGAACTAACTTAAGACAAAATCTTAACGTTACTACATTTGGTATTCACAGAAGTTAGGATTTTGTCTTAAGTTTGTCTTAAGACAAACTTAAGACAAAATCCTGACCTCAGTGAATACCAAAAGTAGTAAGTTTAGGATTTTGTCTTAAGTTAGTTCTGTGAATCAGGCCCAATGTCAATACATTCAGGGACAGACAGCCGACACGTTTCGGCACTTTTGCCTTCCACTGGACCATAGAGTTCATGAGCATAAACAGTTTATTTAAAGTGACATTTCTTGTAAGTGAATGACCACTTTTCATTAAAAACAACTAGAGCGCTCATGCTGTTATTTCCAGAGCACAATCAGGTTCACACCTTCAATTTGTTCACTTAAATTCTAGGCGATAAATCAAGAAAAGGGGACAGGTTGGTAATACCTTGACCGCCCAAGACCCCGCCAATGCATAAAAGCATTTTTTTTAAAACAATATTTTTCAGCAAAATCACGATATTTGGGAATTTGCGGCAAAAAATGAAGCACGCGCGGGCAGGTTTCATTGTAAATGCCGGCGGGCTGACTGGACCTGCCCACTGCCCTGGGGACTGCCACCTTTCCTGGGCTATTCCAAATTATGCGGGGGGCCTTGTGTCCCCCTGCTCATGGGGCCACCACCTCCCCGGTGTTAATTAATACAATATGGGGGGGCCTTGTGGATCCACCTGTCCCTGGGACCACAACCTCAATGGGGTTAATTTCAATAATATGGGGGTGCCTGGTGTACCCCTCCTGCACCAGGGACCCTCACTTCTCCATGGATAATTTATACAAATGCAGGGGGGCAGCGTGGCTCCCAATCAGCCCTAAGGACCACCACCTCCCCAGGGCTATATCAAATAATGCGTGGACCACTACCTCCCACAGCAAATTGAAATAAAAGAGGGGTGCACACAGACCCCCTCCAGAAGCCCTACGTGACCCTGGGAACCGCAACCCCCGGGTCAGCTCCAGCAATGTACTGGGGTGCCCAACCCGCCACATTACAGTTTGCTATTAGCAAAAACTGCTCTGCTTCATGGAAGAAAAAGCATTAAAAATGCTCTCACTTACACGAAGCGGGCAGAAATGCTTTTGGACAGAAGGAGCTGCATGTTAGCAGCTCCCTCTGTTCAAAAGCAATCCCAGCTCCCATAGGAGGCGTGGAGCCTTCAGGGGCCCATGCGGTTCCCAACAAAGAGGTTTGGCCCTAGGCGTGGGGTACCTGGGGCAATATTGACCCTCCCAATTGAAAAAAAATAGAAAAGACTGGGGAGAAGGACTCCTCTCCTTTTTAAATACAGATATAAAGGCATGGCCCCAGGGGATGGGGTCCCTGTGGCCAACATCAGCTTTGGGAGGGGCACTTGTGATACCTACTCTTTTTAAAAACAAAGAAAAAAAAATGGGCATGGCCCGAGGGATGGGGTCCTCGGGGCTGAAAATGGTCGGTTAGCACCCCTCCCTTTAAAATATAAAAAAAGCATAAATAAATACCAGGCTTAGGGGGCTGGGGGGACCAAAATTGGCCTGGGAGGGGGGCTGCATGGCTTCACTCCCATTTGTTTTATTTAAAAACCGATCAGGCCCCTGGGGATGAAGTCTGTGTAACCCCCTTTCTTTACTACTCTGCAAATGCACCTCCTGGCATTCTCCCTTTTGGGGGACGAAGTCCCTTTGGCTGTTGAGGGTACTTAGGGACCAACAAGTCCTCCTGTTATCTCCAGTATCACCCACACAGTGGAATTGCTTAAAGGCCACGCCTCCTTTCTCCACCACTCTGCAAGCATGGCTCCTGGAGCACTACTGCTTCCGGGATGAAATCCACTTCAGACCTGAGTCCCTCAATCCCCCACCAGCAGTGGCCTTTCGTTTTTTCAATGAATTTCCAAGGTTCTAAGGTTCTAAGGTTTTTTTAATTCCATTTCCTAACAACGATGCCTGTTACCTTTTGTTTTATTCGGTGAATATATGTATCTAAATATATATTCACTGAAAAAAATAAAGGTGACAGGAACGTTATAGTTGGGCTGACATTTTACTCGTACAAAACCAGAGAGCTAACTATAACTCGCGCCCCTGCAATGCACTGCTTATGACCTCACATATTACATCACTTATGACATGGTCAGTGACATCACTGATGACATCTCAAATGACATCACTTATGACATCATCCACAGATTCTCTGATGAATTTTGAAGCTTTTTTAAATTCTATTTTCTAACTATAACGTCCCTGTAACCTTTGTTTTTTCAGTGAATGTCTAAGGTTTTTTAAAAGCTGATTCTTTATTATAATGTCCCTGTAACCTTTGTTTTTTCAGTGAATTTCTATGCTTTTTAACTAGTAATCACGTTTGCAGAGTGGTAAAGAGAGGAGACTGGGTCTCCGACCAGCTCTCAGGAAGTGTAGGACATTCAGGAGGTAACAGGAGAGCTTCTTAGCTCCCAAGGTCCCTCAGGAGCAAAGTGGACTTCATACCTCAATCAGTATTCAGTAGTACCCCATGATCCACATTTACAGAGCAGTGCAGAAAGGGGTCGCATGGCCTTCCAAGACATTTTAGCAATCCCTGTATTGGACTGCTATATATATATATATATATATATATATATATATATATATATATATATATATATATATATATATATATATATATATATATATATATATATATATATATATATATATATATATACATACATATATATATACATATATATATATATATATATATGTATATATATATATATGTATATATATATATATATAATACTTATTTAAATATCAAACCAAACCACATTCACTGGATGATGTCATCAGTGATGTCATTTGAGAAGTCATTAGTGATGTAATCAGTGATGTCACTGACCATGTCATGAATGATGCAATATGTGACATCATCAGCCGTGGATTACGGGCGCACGAGTTATAGTTAGTACAACTAACTGTAACGGGGGAATTTCAATGGTTTTATACAAGTGAAATGTCCAGCTGACTATAACACCCCTGAAACCTATGTTTTTTTCAGTGAATTTTTAAGGTTTCTTACATGCTAATTCCTAACTATAACTTGTCTGAAACCTATGGTTTTTTCAATGAATTTCAAAGGTTTTTTAAATATTAATTCCTAACTATAACATGTCTGAAACCTATGTTTTTTCAGTGAATTTCAAAGGTTTTGTAAATGCTAATTCGTAACTATAACATATGAAAAACCTATGATTTTTTTTGTGAATTTCAAAGATTTTTTAAATCATACTTTTTAAATATATTTAATGTTTTTTGTATATTGTCTAACTATAGTTGTTTAATCATTTTATTTTTAGATGTTATTTTTTAAGTTACATTACACATTTGTTTTAATGACATTTTTTTACATAAAAATATATCTTTTTTATTATTATATATTGTTCATAATATACTTAAATTATTATTATTTTTTTTCTTACTTTATGGAGTTGAGCACCGTACGAACACCCTGCTCGTATACTGCGGAAAACGTGTGCGCCATTTTACAGTCGTTGTGTAGGATCCGAGTAGGGTACGCGACGGGTACGACTTTGCCAACGCGGTTGCTATGCAACCTGTGCACGATGCATGGCGCATATGCGACATGTACGTATAACGTGACGTGACGGACGCGCGGTAGCGCGTGACTTCATATACATATCGGAAGCGATGGGTGTGCTGCTTCCGCGATTTTTTTAATGTTGGAAAACTTATTTCTATATATTTAATATAAATATTAAGAGGAGATATATTCTGAGGTTATTATAAAAATAATATTCTTTAACTTTCTTAAAAGTACATAACTTTTTAATGCAATTTAGTGAACTCGCGCTGGACGCGAGCATGGTACAAGCAGGGTGCGTATTGACTGTCCGCATCCTACGCACATCCTATGTGACTTTAAAAACAGAGATATTTATTGGCTCATTACACGTCCTATTGAAACTATTGTAGGACCCCACCCATTTCAATTACTCTTATTACAACTTTTCTGAAAGAAAGACCTCCTGTGAAAATCTGCTGCTCTTTCTTTTTTAAAGAAGAGATTCATTTAAAGATACTACGGCTGGTAATCCACCATCATCCTCTGATTCGGTGAACTCATCACAGCAAGAATTTGTTTCTGAACCTCCACTAAAGCAAAAATATACCAGCATTGTATGGAAATTGTTCACCTTTCCACCAGGCTTAAAAAAGGGGACTGCAACAAAAGTTACTTGCCGAATATGCAATGAAGTGCTTTCAAGAGGAGACCCCAACAAAAAGTACTCATGCGGAACTGCAAGCATGCGGAAGCACTGGCAATCTAAGCATCTGGTCAACTTTGCAAAGAAGGAGTTAAGGAGATTGAGAGAGGCTCTTCCTGCTTCATCAGAAGACCCAAGTACGAGTGGACCAACACCATCAACCTCTACCGCACACCCTGATATTCGTCCTCAATTTGGGAAACTTAGAATGACCTATGTAAAATGTGGACAGCTGATAGCTTACGGAGAGAAGTCAGTGGATCTGGTGTGTCGAGCTGTTGACCACCACCATTGTTAGATTTTTTTCCTCCTCTCCTCACAGTTTTTAGTTCTCTTTTCCCAATACTCATGTTTTCCCCTGTTTTACAAAAACAAAAAACAAAAAATACAAAATCGTTCAAAAAATCCCCCCCCCCCCAAAAAAAAAAAGTTATTTTCAGAACTAACTACTCTAATTAAAGAAAGATCTAAACTAGTATGTTAGTGTGTGAAAGTTGAGATTAATGTATCTGTAGTGCATAATTGACTATATAAATACATTTCTGATGTGTGGTGAATGCTGTTCTCAGAACATATTGAATTTCACTAGAAACAGTGATTTCAATTGTACTCATCACATAACAGTGGGCAAAAAAACCAATCAATTAGATTGTTAAAAAAAAACAATAATACATCCATAGTAAAATACTAGATAATATAAATCACACATATATAAAATGATTACTGCATCAAGACGAGGAAACATGGCGGCCGCTAGTTAGAGCGGTGCGCACGTCTCTGCCGGAGTTCCTGGGGATATGCCCTGACGCGCGTGTTTTCAGTTTCAGCTTGAGGCTCGTGTGAGAAGCAGTGGATTGCGGGACACCTGGGGAGCACTCGGAGAGTCATAGCTGTTCCCGAGAAAGAAAACTCAGAGAACCGGCAGCTAAGCGTGGTGAGAGCTGCGTTCTTTCCGTAGCGTGCTGTAGCGCGTTCAGCTAGCTGAGAGCCGGGGAGCTGTTCGGAGGAAACGGCTGTCAAGCGAGGGGGAGAAGGAGAGCAGGCGGAGTCCCACGGCGTTCAGATGTAACGTCTTTGAAGGTACCGAGCTTAAAGAATCAAGGCGAAGGGTGAACGGGAACGGATGATCGGGAGAGGGAGCCCCTGAGACTCTGCCGGTGAGAGCAGCGTCCAGCCGCAGCGTGCCTGTGAGAAATGAGGCAGGATAGTGGGAGGTGAAGCGAGGCATTTTCTTTGATGAGACAAACTTGAGTCTCAAACTAAGGGACTGCAGCTACACCGCAGTAGCAGGGGAGTGAGAAGGCAGGCGGGGTTTCAGGCTACTGGTTCAGGCTACTGGTTCCAAGATCGAGGAGATTTTCTGCCTGCTGAGAAAGCATGAGAAGCCTGAAAGCGCTGTGACACAATAGAGCTGGAGTTTACTCGGGCATTCTTCAAAAAAAAAAAAGGGGCGAGTGAGAAACTCAGGCACAGAGCAAGACACTTATTGCTTCATTTATATTCGAATTGAAACTGGGGAATTTACTAATATCATTGAGATTGAGATATAAATCTGCAGGTTGAGATAACGCGAGTCAGCCAAGGGTCAGGCTGGCCTGTATACACGGTGCTATAATTGGGTGTGGTAAACGGTGTGCTAGCTGGTCAGGGGATAGGGGTTACTAATGTTCTGGGAGGTGCTTTTCTCCCCTGTACCTTACCGCTGGGGTGACGCAGCTGTGGAGCTCCGAAGAAGTAGAAGGGCTGCGTTGTACACCACAGCAGAAAAAAAAGTGGCAACAACTACTCAATGCAGTAAGGGGGACCAGCAGAGGGGGAGGGCGCTGTCTCCGTTGAGACGTAAGCTACAGCCTTCTGATAGCCAGGACCCCATAGACACAGACACACAGGGATATTACTCTCCACAATTTCCAGATTTCGCACCTAAAACCTCCAAATCTAACACACAACTAAATCTTAGACAGATATCAAGTGAGACCTCTTATATAACTACAGCTAGAACCCTGGGGAAGCGGAAGGCCAAGGGGAAGGGAAAAGGCAGCAATAAAGGCAAAGAATTAGTTGCTGCCAAAGGCTCCAGTAATACAGCCCAACTACAGGATAGCGAAGAAAGCCCAAGAGAGCAGCCCCACGCAGAGCTCGGGTCTGGGTCTGAGTCTGAGATCGAATCGAACCACAAGACTACAACTGATACATGTCAATCTCCTGCCCTAAGGTCAGCAAGGAGGGGTAAGGAAAGCCAATTGCGCTATACTGCTCCAAAGGAGCTGCCACATAAGACCAGGTTGAATAAGGGGAGCTCCAAAACAAAAGCTAAAATTACCTCTCGAATTACTCCTTCATTGAAGTCTTATTTTAAGGTCCTTCCCCAGGTCTTAAACATAAATCAAGAGGCACATCCTTGTGTACAAACTGTATCTACATTATCTACGATAGTGGGGGGGGCTGGACCTATAACTCCTACAGCTACAGCTACAGTAAATAATTTAGGAGGTCAAGCTGAGAAGAAAGGAGAACTAGAAGCAGAAGGACAGCCAGTCGGAGCCTTAGAAATGGGGGAACCAGTACCCCGAGCTGCTGACGTAACTGCCTCTCTGGGACAGCAAGACCTCATTGATGCAGTGGGAAGTAATATGAAAGACTTGGATCAGTGTAGCCTAGGCTGCAAAGATAATGGGGAAGATAATGCCAGCGAGGATACCATTCAAGCTATACTCCTCAGCATGAGGAAAGAGATTAGGAACGGATTTGAGGAATCAAAGCGATGCTTTGAGGAATCTAGACTCACTCAATCAGAGATCCGCACAATGTGTGAAAATTTAGAGTCTAAGGTGGACGGGCTTTCACTAAGAACAGGAGGTCTTGAGAGTGGTGTTGAAGAACTTAAGGCAAAACTAGAGGCTGCCGAGGGTAAGATTCAGACATTAAGACGAGAAGGCAATGCAGTGAAAGAGAGGGTTGAGACACTGGAAAATTTTTCGAGACGAAATAACTTAAGGCTCCTAAAAATCCCGGAGGGGAAAGAAGGCGGGGACTTAAAGAACTTTGTTGCAACCATATTAAAGGACTCTCTAAATATGGAAGAATCTCTGTCCGAGATAGAAAGAGACATTCAAAGGGTACATAGGGATCCATTCCGCCTTAAACCAGGCAGAGATAAACCAAGGAAGATCCTGGTGAATTTTTTGACATATTCTCTAAAAGAGAAGATTTTGACCTCAGCCCTTAAAGCCAAGACTTTAAAATCTCTAGACTTCTCTTTTGAGGTGAGATCGGATTTGTCCAAAACTACACTGGATAGACAGTGGGATTTAGGCCAACGGATGGAAAAATTCAGGAGCCTAGGAACTACTGTGCAAATGAGATTCCCTGCCTTCTTGAGGGTAATGTACAACAATAAAATGTATAATGTTAAATCTCCCTTTGAAGCTGATGAGTTACTTGTTACTATTAGTGAACACGTAAACCCTCCGGAGCAAGAGTAAAAGAAGAAAATTTTTGAAAATAAATAAACAATTAAATAAATATAAATAGAATATAGGCAATTATTGCAAGATAGAGAACAAAAAAAACAAAAAAAAAGAGGAAGCCCCGTGAAAAATATATAAAATATAATAGATAAGTGGGGGAAAAAGAAAAAAGGGGAAAAAAAAAAGAGAGAGATGAGAAGGGAAGAAGAGGAAGAGAGAAAAAAGAAGAAAGGAAAAAAAAAAAGGGAAAAAAAAATATATAAGAAAAGAGTAAAACTCACTAAGGGAAAGAGTAAAGGAAGGAGGGAAAAAAAAGGGAAAATAAAAAGGGGGAAAGCAAAAAAAAAAAAAAAAGAAGGAGAAAAGGGACAAAAAAAAAAAAAAAAGGGAAAATAAAACTGAGGGGGAAAAAAAAAAGGGAAAAGGTAAAGGGGAAAAAAAATATTAAAAAAAAATATATATATATATATGGGACAAGGGAAAAAGGGAGAGGAAAAGGGGAAAAAAAAGAAAGGGGAGAGAGAGATATACTATATATAAATAAAAGGGGCTACACAAAGTATTTACACTCGGAGGTGGATATTGAACCTCAGGAATAAAGGATTTAAAATAGGGCTTTATGAGCCACCACTGCCTATATCTCTATCTTAGCAACCATCAGGATAGACATCAGGGCATGGAACAGGAAACGTCAGAGACGACAAGCTGGCAATACATCAAGCCAGAGTAAGTTGGGGGGGGTTTCCAGGGGAGGGGGGGGGGTGGGAAAAGCAAAATTTAAAAGTCCTCATGAACCAAATTCAATAATTATGAAGAATATAGATCCATGGATGTTCCAATGCAGCTGTTTGGACGAAATAGTTAAAGATACAATTAATTATAAGCACTTTCTTTTAGATCAGAGGAGGGGACGGGAAACCCCGTTAAATACCAATGGTAGACATTAAATTCATGTCCTGGAACGTAAATGGTCTGCGTGTTAGGGCTAGAAGAAATAGAATCTTACAATATCTAAGGGATTCACCCGCGCAGATCATTGCGATTCAGGAAACACACTTGAATAAACAGGAAATTACAGATGTACTTAAAAAGCTCAAATGGGTGGATAAATTCATAACTACGGACCACAATACAAGCATTCGAGGCACAGCTATCATCTTTAAAAAAGCGGCAAGGGCCCAGATTACGAGTTGGGAAGTAGATGCGAGCAGTAGATGGCTGATAGTCAAGGTTCAACTACATTCAAAGGATATTAATATTATAAGTTATTATGGTCCTAATCAGGACGATCCTTCTTACTTAAACACTCTACAGAACCATCTGATTACCTGCTCAGATCCGATAGTATGGGTGGGAGATTTTAACCTCGTCCTAGACCCAAAGTTAGATAAATCCCCTACCTCCAGAGCTGTTGTTCAGAGTAATATGAGAGACACACTATTAAGATGTATGTCGAATCTTGGCCTAATAGATTTATGGAGACAAAGGTCTGGCAATGCTATGGGTGTTTCTTACCATAATCATAAATACAGACACAAATCACGAATTGATTACGCTTTATTTAGTCGCTCCATTAAGGACTGGGTCAAAAATATAACTTACCTCCCTCTACACCTGTCAGACCATTCTGCTATCCTTTTCTCTGTAAAAGTGGACCAGAACTCTACTCACCATTCTTGGTCATTTGATCGAACAATTTTACTGGAGGAAGAGGAGAAAGACTATTTGACACAGGAAACAGTCTCCTTTCTTAAGGAAAATTTAGGCTCTACTTCTCTGGTCATAGTATGGGAGGCTTGGAAGGCCTTCATTAGGGGCTGCATTACAGGAAGGGCCTCATTCAGGAGAAAGAAATATGAAGAGGGAATTCGACATATTGAGCAAGAGTTGAGTCACTTAGAATCACTAGACCAGTTCCCTTCAGACAATCAAAAGGAAAAAACAGAATTAAAAACCAAGCTAGACATATTACTACAGGAGAGGTTAAATAAAAGATGGCAGGCAAGCAAACTTGCTCACTTTGAATATGGTGAATCTGCAGGGAAGTTGTTGGCCTGGAAAATTAAATCTGAGCAATCCAGAAATTTCATTAAAGAGGTGAGGGTCGCTGGTGAAGTTAATAGCAGGTCAACAGACTCGGCCATAGGGGAAGCCTTCAGTGAGTTTTTTCAGAATATATATACGGAGGAACTGAACGTTAATGTAGATGATAGGAATGAATGGCTGAACAATATAACTCTCCCGGAATTGGAGGGCACCCAAACGGATTATATAGAAAAGGATATAACGGAATTAGAAGTTACTAATACCATTATGCAATTATCACAGGGCAAAGCCGCGGGACCAGATGGTCTCCCTGGAGAATTATATAGGTTGCTCAATTCTACGCTCACCCCAGTCCTTACGAATCTTTTTAATGATATAATGATAAGAGGGCTAGCACCCCCAAGCTCTTGGGGGGAGGCAAATATAGCCTTAATATTAAAAGTAGGCAAAGACCCAGCCGAATGCGGATCTTATCGCCCAATCTCGCTTCTTAATAATGATTACAAGATTTTTACCTCAATTTTGGCTGCGAGATTGGGAAGCGAGATTGGGTCGATTATCCACTCGGATCAAAAGGGGTTTATTAGAGGCCGGCAATTGGCTGATCTAACCTACGATTTGGTGGGTGCCACTGATATTGCCTCAACTTTCGGATTACCCCTTGCCATCATGACCCTCGGCGCCACTAAAGCGTTCGATAGGGTAAATTGGGAATACCTAAATTTAATAATGAATAAATTCCGTTTGGGACCCAAATTCTGTAGGACCATAGGCCTATTATATAACAACCCTAGAGCATCCCTATTAATAAATGGCACACGAACCACCCCTTTTAAAATCAGCCGAGGAACAAGGCAAGGCTGCCCACTATCCCCTCTCCTCTTTAATTTATATGTTGAACCGTTCGCACAATCCATTAGAGAGGATACTAATATTCCACATTTTATTTTCTCGGGATGGGAAAAGAAGATTAGCCTCTATGCTGATGACATACTTATATATACAACTAATCCTACACTGGCATTCCCCGTAATTATAAAGAAGGCGGAGACCTTTGGGAAATTCTCGGGTTATGAAATTAACGCAGGAAAAATCAAAATTATGGTTTGGAATATTCAAAATCTTCAACTTCCGATAAAATCATCCATGAGGTATCTGGGAATAACAATAACCAAAGATCCAGAGCATTTGGCGCAAAACAACTTAGCTCGTATTTCTCGGGAATCCCAAATTTTGATGAAAGCTTGGTCCTTCCTCCCACTTAACATCTATGGGAGAACTAGTCTGGTTAAAATGAGTATTCTCCAGAAATTTACTTTTATCTTTAATTCCATTCCGTTAGCTTTTGACACCAAACAGCTGGGAAAATGTCAGCAGAATATTAATTCTTTCATTTGGGGTTATAAATACAGCAGAGTAGCTTGGAAAAAATTGAGAAGGAGAAGAGAAAAAGGAGGGCTTGCATTGCCAGACCTCGAATATTATGCTTGGGCATTTCATCTGACCCATTTTAGGATGTTACTTAAACGCCCCTGGGAAAACGCAAATGGGCTGATGTACAAGGCAATGCTACTGGGTTCGGGTCTCCCAGAGAATGGCTTTCTCTTCAAGTTCGGCCATCAGAAGTTTTTCAAAAAAATTAGGTTAAAGACATTACTGAGTAGCTTGAAAGAGTGGTCTCAAATAAAATCTAAGGCCGGGATAGGATACTTATCTGAGCATGCACCAATTTGGGATCTACCCGGACTGGCATCACAAGAGGTTAATACAGTTAAAAAAGTTCTGCAAGATGCAGGAATCACAAAGTGGGGAGATATGTTGACGGAAAGATCAATCATAGACTGGGATATCTTCAAGCTAAAAGTAACATCACCACTCTCCTGGATAGTATATCTACAAATCGGAAGCTGGATTCGGACTCAAATTAGGAAAAAAGGAATGTTGGGAGAGGAGAGTCCTTTAGAAAATATCTTAGTTGAGAGACCTGCGGGAAAAAAGGAAGTTGCACTCTTCTATTGGCACATTATAGAGGATGGAGAGCGAGATTCTAACCTCCCGGAAAAAGTATGGGGTGCAGAGGGAGAACCAGACAGAGAGGTCATTTGGGAGGAATCTTTCACCCTTCTTTACAAAATCATCAAGCCAGCATGGTTGAGGCGCAACCATTTCTTTACACTCCACAGAGCGTACTATTCTCGTAAAAGGCTGTCGAAATTTCAAACAGGAAAATGCTGCAGCAAATGTTCTTTACCGGCAGCCTCGGACCTTCATATGTTTTGGGAGTGTCCGAATATTGCCACTTTTTGGGATGAAATCAAAACAACACTCGAATCTATCCTAGGTATCACTATCTCGTGCTCATGGTCTTTAATTATTTTCGGTTTAAACCACAATATTAGGGGACCAGAGAGAGATTTTTTGTTTTATGCCATTTTATTGGCAAGAAGAGAAATCTGTAAGAATTGGACTAATATACATCCCCCAACCCATGCAGAGTGGCTGGCTTCACTTTATGCAACATCAAAGCTGGATTTATCAAGAACTTGCAGCTCTCGGTCACTTAAATTTTGGGACCTTTTGATCAATTGGAGGAGAGATAGTTAATAACCCGGGTTTTTTTTTTTTTTTTTTTCCCCCGGGTCCGATGATTAGGCCTAAAAATCTCTCTGTCCTAAAGGGTGGTATCGAACAACTACAGGACAACTGGCCGAACTGGTCCGAAGGGAGTAAGTCCGTCCAAGCTCTGTTGGCGACGTGGAGGAAGACTCTCGGGGTACCCGGAACCCAGTTCTGGGCTCCGGGTCGCCAAAGGGGGGTCGGTCCTCGTGGTTGAGAGGATAAGAGCATAGTTGGATCGACTTTTTGGCTAATGAGGACAAAAAAAAAAAAAAAAAATGATTACTGCCAAGAAAATGTTATAGCTTAAATGTATAAACACTATAAATAATGCCACTTCAAAATATACATCGAAACAATGCTCAACAAGAAGTCCATAATTCAAATAAATACATTTCCTTGAGGCCAAATTGTATTTTTGCAGTCATTTTTATATAAATTGTCCAATGATACGCCTTTAAAATGATAACAATAAATTACTCAGAGGCTGAATTATCTTCTCAAAACTTTGGCTTTAAAAATATTAGATAGGAATTTGGCAATTTTGAAAGGCAAACGTTGTTTGAAAACCATCTCAGCATCATTACAAAGACTCCAGCCTTTCTCACTTTTGAGATATACAGTGTAATGTCCTGATGTTATTGAAGGACCATTGTGGAAAATGATTGCTACTGTTCATCAGCTGTACAACTTTACATCATTAAAGTTATATATTTTTCATATCTTTGGATAAATAATGTTGATAACATTTCTGATTTACATTGCCTACACTCCATGTTTTGCTTTCAGCTTTAACTAATTTACTGAAAGACACTGATTTACAGTCCGGTAATGTCAAATATAAAAATCTTTCACTGTCTACATTAGTGCTACATGTATACATACAATTTTCACATTGATGTCCCCATTTATAACAAAGGCCAAAAATATTCTCTATGTCTACATCTTCATGTTCCAATTCTGTGAGCATATACATTAAAAACTCCTGAGCATCTTGTTGGATATTTTGTGTAAATTGTGTAGAACCAGAACATACATCCAAAAGATTACGAACATGAGAAATGCTTTGTATTTTACTTTTATCTGTTCTCAATTTTTCATAAAGAGAATGTAACAAAGAAGAAAATCTTTTTTCCCGATACTCCATAATTTGCTGTTGCAAACCTTCAAGAAAAAAAAAACATTGACCACTACATTAGCATAGCAGTTGACACCAGAACTGTTTTCAAACTGAAAACCAACAATCTCTTCAACAGTGCCCTTTTTTCTTTTTGCTTGCAATCACAACATTTTCTTGTTTTTTTCCCTTCTCTACACCTTCAGTACAGATATTCTCATACCTTCTTTTTCGAGCAACCACACACTTTTCAAATACAGGATATTGACCTAAATTTGGAGCATATGTTCTTCTTAACCTATTGTATTCTTCTACACAGTTGGCATCTGCAGTAATCTTGGTACCAACAAAATCAATCAAAAACAAACCAGATAATGTTCTGACTCTGGACAAATCAACATATGCCATACCCTCTTAAAGCACAGTACTTCCAATGTTCACCAAAGCACTGTCAACACTTAAACCTTGAGATTTATGAATAGTCACTGCATATGCCAGAGAAAATGGAAACTGTTTTCTACGGACATATAAATCTTTAACAAGCAAAAAATGAACATAACAACTTCTTCAATCTGATCAAATTTAATCTTTAAGAATTCAATACATCTTTATTTTGATAATTAATAAAATCCACAACTTTGCCCATTGCTCCATTAACTAAACCGTTTTCTACATCCAAATTACGTCTTAAAATGATCCGACAGTTTCTACATACATAAAGATTATTTTCTCAACCAGCAGTTTTAGATATTGATTTTTCTAAAGAATCCAATTTTGACTTCAATTTTTCATTCAAAATAATTGTGATTCCTTCATGTTCTATTTTATCGATGGCTCCCAATTTTATTATTTCTTCATTTTCCAGTTTCGAAAGTTGTTCGTTTAATATAGAACACTCACGCAGTGTTGGCGTTAAGCAGATTACAGATTTCTTATCTGCAATTTCCATGAATATTTTCTCAGGAACTATATTTTCATTTGGAAAAAAATTGGAAAGTAATCGAGTCTGTAAAGCTTTTTTGCCATGTACTGTCAGTAGTCCAACTCCTATATCTTGGAGAATACTTCCATAATCAACATCATTTGCCTGTCGCATATTTGTAATAAGTTCTTTGTATTCAAAATATGACCAAATGTTCACGTTTCCAACAATACCCAGAGACTTTCTGGTTTCTTCATGCGCAAGTGTTTTAAAAACTGGTTGTCCTTTTACAGGAGTCAGTTGCAGTAGATCTCCAAAAACTATGATGTGTTTTCCTCTAAATATTACATCATACTCTGTTTTAAGAATTTGCTGCATTCTTAAATGCACAAAGGCAAGCATTACGTTTGAGAACATGCTTACCTCATCAATAATGAGAAGTTTCATTTTATTCAAGACTCTTGAAACTTCACAGCAAGCTTCTCCAGATAGCTTGTGATATTCCAATTTGTTTTCATGCTCTACTGGTAGCATTAGTAAACAATGTTAAGTAATTCCTTTAATGTTGTGTGCTGCCAACCCAGTTGGAGCAGTGAAAACACAAGTCAAATGCGACTCAGTTGTTTTTTCTAGATAACTTGTAATTACTTTAATTAAAAAACGTTTTCCTGTCCAGCTTGCCCACTCACATACATTTGGATAGGTTGAAAAGATGTACATGAGCAGTCTTTCCTTTCATGAAGTAATCCATGGTCAATCTGTTGTCTCACTTGCTTATATATTTCTTTCTGCTCAACATTTAGTTGTTCTTCCAAATTTCCTAAGTTTGTTACATCTTCTTGAGCTTGATACATTGCTGGTTCCACCTCATTCATGCTGATTGCTGCTTCGTTTTCAACAATTGGTTGTCCTAGTGGATCTTGACTCTGCGCAGCAGAACTTTGACTGTCTTGAGAACTGTCTCTTGCAATCTCAGCTGCAATTGTAGCTTCTTGATCAATTTCATCATTCAACATTTTCACATAATTTGCAAAAGCACTGCATTGTATGCTATCTTTACAAGCATTAAAGGAATCTTCATAGCTCTGGAAATCTCCAAGTAATTTCAGTTCTGAACGCCATGGTTTGAATAGTTGTCAAAGGGCTTAATAGTAAAATTCCCTTTTATCAGCAGTGTCTCTACTCAGCTTCCTGTGATTAATCAAATTTCCTTTTGTTTGTTTCACCAAACATCCTTCGGAACCAATGAATCCATATTTTCCATCATTGATGTTCTCTGTAGTATTCCGATTAAAAGTGTAGTTTTGCAGCACTTCATTGAGACACATGTTCTCAAGATGATGACTTCTGTTTGGGTAATATGTGTCCAACATATCCGTTTTCAAAATATCTGTACTTTCTGGATCTTTTTCTGCTAAATATTCAATTTCTTGAACAGATTTCAGTACCAGATTTCGCACTGCTGCAAGACCTAGACTCACATAAAGGATTCTTCTAGATTCGGAGTATAGACTTGCCGATGATAACCGATCTGAGCATTCATATGCTCCGATTTCTCGATCTTCAAACTGAACTGTATAATTTCTTACTTAGAGTCTTCTCGTGAGAAATATCTTCCCACGTTTCTTTCAATTCTGTCTTTTCTGGTTTGGTAATATAAGATGTTACATATCGAGCAACAGCAATGGAATTTTCCGAAACATATTGAATATCCATGTTAGCATTCCACATGGACAAAATTACTGGGTTGTAGTCATTTATGTATTTTGACTCTTCATTTCTTCTTAAGTTGTAAGTATTTTTTGGAGACTTTCTTGTGATAGTATTTTGCAAAGATGAAATAAAACTATTCACTCTTCCTTTCGATATTACAGGACGTGGAAATCCAAAACGACATTTGGTGTAGAACTTGTCCTTAGATTTGTACTTTCGTCAACAGTATTTTCCACATCGGTGGCTTTGGGATCGTAACACTTGTGCTCTTAAGTTGTTTTCTTCTGTGCTTTTGGGTACAGCACATGTTGCTTATTCTTCAATAAAACTCAAAAGAGTATCATCCGCATCTGTTCCAAATTTGGGAGCGTCTTTAATCCATAACAGCATATGTATAAGGAGCACCTCTTGCTTGATCCTCCTTTCTCCAAAAGAAATCCACAACTTCTCCAAGAGGAGGATTTTTTTTATTGCAGATAAAAGACATCATAGCCTCAAATCTATGATTGAAATACCTGCATACATTAACAGGATCCAAAGAGCACAATTCTCCAGGTGTCTTGTATTCAATGTTTTTATATTCGAAATTGCCTCTCAAAGAAATTCTAGCAAATCATCCCAAGCGTACACAGCACAGCTTAGGGTAAGGAACCATGTTGGAGTTCATAAGTTCCGTAGCATACATTTCAGTTCTCCATGACGACGGTACCAATATTCATTAGTCCCATGCTGACATGCCATCAGATGAATGAGCTGAGATTCTAAATGATCATCTCTCTGGTGCACTTTATCCATAAAATCTTTTGCAAATACATTGTGCAGATGTATTCCAGATTTTAGAATATGGTTGACTGCATATGAAAGTCCAGAAAAGTCACTTTCAAACTAAAGATGAAATATATAAGGGATACATTGTCGTAATCTTGGATCTTCTGCATATAATCTTGTTGTCCGATATTCAGATGCAGGAATCTGCACAGGACGTTCATCATATCGTCCTCCTTTTCCAGTTGTGAACAACAGTGGAAACCAATGAGCTTCCAAACTCTCTTCCCATACACTCATGGAACTTCCTTTTGCCTTTTTCATTTGCAACAAATCAAGTGGGTTTCCCATCACTTCTTTTGAATGAAGTGGATGCACACTATAATGTTCATAGATTTCTTCACATCTTAACATGTCCACTAATTCAATTTGTTCACTTGACGTTTCAGTATCTTTTTTCTAAAAGTATTTATTGTTCTCCTATATAAACATTATTATAGTATGCATTGTTTTTTATTAAATGCAATGTTGTCTTTTGCACTTTCCTAACATCCACTAACTCCTGCCAGATTTTCTTATTCTTAGTTGGCACACCATTAACAACAATAATTAGAGGTTCACTTTCTACACTGACTACACCAATAGTTTCAATATTTTTTCTTTAACTCTAACGGTAAATACACCACTCTTCCTTTATATCCTCTTTGTAAATCTGAAGGAGGCAATTTACCTGTTTTAGGCTCCATACGAACAATAGCCTGAAACGGGTGCACACATTGAATGAGAATAGACTCATAGGTATTGAGATCTGTCAGTTGTGGAGGAATTGCAACTAACTCTAAATTATTATGCACAGCTGTAGCAGGCATTCTATTCTCATCTAACCTGTTATAACAATATTTACAAATACACTGATCAGAACCCAAATCAATACAATACTCTACCAACAAATAAGTTGCAAATTCCTTCCACTTATCATTTTTTTCTCTTTCACTTTTTCAATACAGATCAACACTTCTAGTCTGATTTTTGTAGTGAGTTTGGTGACAACAAATACAAGAAAAATTTGCCCTTTCACCTGAAATCACCTTAATTTTTGTATCAAGATGGCGTCGGTGTGAGAGGTCGCTGCAGCGCTTGCTCCTGCCTGAGGTGTCTTCAGTAATAATATCAACCTGCTTCGTTTCGCTTCTCATCTTATTTCATCAGTCATCAGTCAAGCATGTCAACAAGTTGGTGAACCGATTCTAGCGATTACTGCGGATAATATGGAACCTCACAGACAACTAAAGACTAACCCCTAAAGAGCCCTAAAAGAGCCTGGATAGCCTGAGCACTGAGCACTGGCATGACAAACTGGTCGGTTGCTTAAACTGGTCGGCTCGGCGAAAAGGGGTTGCAAAAGGGTCTGGATTACAAAGTGATCGTAAAGATAAGCAACGCAGCGTCGTGGGTGCAAGCTGAATTCTGACTCCGGTTTCTGATGTCGGTTTGAGTACACGCTTTCCACAGACATGGAGACATGGAGACATGGTGACATGAAGACAACTTCCCCCTTCCGTCTTGATGAGTTTATCCCAGTGTCTCTAGAAGAAACTGCCAAAGCTATTTTGGCCAGTAAATCGGGTTCCCCCTTTGACCCCTGTCCCCCTCCAGTGTTGCATTACTTAATAGAGATGGTCAATCCTACTGTCAACAAAATTATCAATTCCTCTCTAGCAACTGCAAATATCCCCAATGACTGGAAACTGGCAGCTGTTAAGCCACTCCAAAAAAAGGCCCTTGCAGATCCCACCACCCTCTCTAACCTACGTCCTATTTCCTTGTTGCCCTTCCTATCTAAGCTGACTGAAAAGTTTGTCAATAATCAACTGACTAACTTTTTGGAGAAGAATAACGTTCTCCATCCCAATCAGTCAGGCTTTCGGTCAGAACACTCTACCGAATCAGCTCTATTATATACTGCTGAAACTTTAAGAGCAGCTATGGACCAAGGAAAACAGGCTGTCCTGATCCTACTTGACCTGTCGGCAGCCTTTGATACCGTGTCCCACAACATCCTATTGGACCGGTTGGCTGCCGCAGGGATAGGAGGACAGGTGTTGGCCTGGTGTAGGAATTTCCTCACTGACAGACGCCAAATAACAGTGTTAGGCCCATATCAATCTGAGGCTAAAAACGTCAGCTCAGGGGTGCCACAGGGCTCCAGTTTGAGCCCTGTCTTATTCAATCTATATATGACACCCCTGATGAACTTGATCGAGTCATTTAGGATCAGTTCTATTTCATACGCTGACGACACCCAACTGATTTTGGTGCTGGACAAAGAACGGCCAGGTGCCGAGGAAGACCTTAGGGACTGTCTTGCAGCAACTTTTAAATGGATGAACAACAACCATTTAAAGTGCAACGCCGGTAAAACGGAAATTTTACCTATAGGGACAAACAACCCTTTTTCCCCTATAGCATGCTGGCCATCAGATGCTGAAGTGCCACCTAATACAATTGTATCCGCCCGGAACCTGGGCATAAAATTTGATAACAAATTATCCTTTAAACCCCAGGCTATAGCAGTAGCAGGCATGTGCTTTCAAATTATTAAAGCACTCAGGAAGTTCTTTGACCTTCTACCCCTCTCGGCCAGGAAAACAGTTGCAGTGGCCTTAATTAACTCTAGGCTAGACTACTGCAATGGACTCTATGCTGGAGCAAATAAGATCGTTCTCCACAAATTGCAGATGGTCCAAAATACGGCAGCCCGTCTTGTACTGCGTCTGCCCCGTAGATCGTCAGCCTCAACAGCCCTGAATACTTTGCATTGGCTGCCAATTGGGAAGAGAATTTTATTCAAACTTCTCCTAATCACTTTCAGGGCCTACCACCAACGTGGACCAACCTACCTACAGAAGGGGTTCAAAAGATACCACCCAGCGCGTTGCTTGAGATCCACAAACCAGAACCTACTTTCTACACCCCATTTCAAACTGACCACTAAAGGTGGCAAATCCATCTTCGTTTTGGGAACTAAGGCCTGGAATAAACTGCCCCTCTCCCTGCGGTCTTTTTCTCAAGAAGCCTCCTTCAGGAAGGCATTGAAAACCTGGATCTTCTCTCTGCCTGATGCCGTGTGCCGGACCCTGGTGTAATGTGTGTGAAGAGATTAAGACATCTTTTTCCTTTCCAACTCTCCATCTGAGTTGTGTAATGCGCCAAGATACTCCTTGGAGTGGAAGTAGCGCGGTAGAAATGTCCATTACATTACATTACATTACATGCTGTTTTATAGAGTTGCGGAAAAGTGAGTGAGTGAGGGAGGGTACCTGGTTGTGCGGTACCTCTACTTTTCAGGCCGAAATTTGGATTTGAATTTGACTGTTGGATTTCTTTCCGGGCGACCAGGGTGTCCGGGTGTCACGATCATTCTGATAATCGCGGAGTTTCGAGGGTGCAGTTTGCAGTTTGCAGTGTCATTGCTTGAAGCCCCAGCTTTCTGCTCCCAGCCGCACTACACTGCACTACAATACGCTACGCTAATCTATAACTGTGAGTATGTCTTGTACCTGGGTCCCTAAGCCCTAAGACCCTAAAAACTCTAAAGCTCTGACAGGGGGCGGGAGAGTCGGGAGAGTTTGTTCGTTCGTTCGCTCGACATGCCTCAATTGTGCCTCAATAGCATGCCTCGCTAAGAGTACCGGTAAGGGGTAGGATCGAGGCCGGTAGTGAAAATTAAGCGGTGCTAGCGGTGCTAGCGGTGTAAGAACAAGAAAGAAGAATAAAGTTTAAAAAAGACATATATCGCGCTCAAGATTCAAGACTGTTTACCGCTTTTCCGCTCTTCCGCTCTTCATCTACACCCGCGTTTGTGCTTACTCGCTTCACTCTCCCCTCTCTGTCCCCGTCTCCTCTCGTCATCTGCGAACTCCACAGACGTGCATAAAAAGGTAGCAGAGCACGCATTGTCAAGGGAACGGCGCTGACGGCGCAGATGCATCTGACGGCTCTGACGGGTGGGGCTAGCCTAGGAAAACAATGAGCCAGAGTTAAAAAAAAAAAAAAGAAATGGTTAAATACTGAAACGCTTTTCACAGCAACAGTCAAAATCAAACGTAAAATTACAGCTAATACTGCTAAATACCTAATACCTAATACAAATACTTAATACTCATATCTGAGTTAAAATCATTAAGAAACTATATATGGGTCATCTGGCAGCAACTCAAAAAGCTTATCTGGACTTCCTTGGCACACATTCAAGAAAAGATATATTTATAAGCACCAAGACTCCTGGGGGAAAAAGAGCTGATACTGGGGCTTCGTGGTCACTCATAGCTGCCAGAGGAACCGGTGGAGCTGGAGCCTGGGTTAGGGCTGAAACTAGAGTTAACATTGCTAGTGCAGTATCGGTAGCAATACCCACAGCGTACAAAATTAAAATAGAGACCCGGACATTACAAAAAACATCTACTGCACTCCGCTCCCCACCCTGCTCTCCTTTTATATGGGTCATAATCACAGCTGGAGCAAACTCAAGAGCTAAATGCCAGCGACGACGGCCCGTGGAGGGAGTTACGGTGGGGCAGGAGGGCGGGGAGGGGGAGGGGCAGGGCGGAGGTTGCTAAAAACCGGCATATGGATAATTGCAGGTAAGTAAACAATTTAATTAATAAAACTAATTTCGTAGCTCGCACTGCATTGCATTTTGCGATGCAAGGCGCACTACGAAATTCGTTTTATTAATTAAATTGTTTACTTACCTGCAATTATCCATATGCCGGTTTTTAGCAACCTCCGCCCTGCCCCTCCCCCTCCCCGCCCTCCTGCCCCACCGTAACTCCCTCCACGGGCCGTCGCTGCTAAATGCTATAAGGGTCAAACAATACAACCTAGCTAATTTCTACCATCAAGACAGATCCGACCATTAAAATTACTGCTACTCCAGAGATAGCAGTCTCTATATTGACATCAAACATGGCTGGAAACAAACCAAAGACAGGAGCCACAAGCCGCAACGGCCCAATAGCTGTTGGAAATGGAGCGGCTGGGGGCACCGATGGGCCAGGTGAACTGAACACCGTCATGGATAAAGGTATTCTAGATGCATCGGATTCCCCAGGATTACAATATATATAACACCAAGCCCAAACCCAAACTCAGACTCAGATAAAAACTGATATAAAAGCAAAAGCCCAGGCTCAGGGAGATCAAGAGAAACTAGAAAGCCAAGAGAGGATAGAGAGCTTGAATGGCAGAGGAAATCCCAAAGAGACTTATAATTTACAAGGACTTCAGAAAACAAAAGAGACACAGAGACGACCCGAAACCAGGGGCTACAAGGCAATGGAAAGCAACAATGAAAATAATGAAGGTAACATAAGAGCTAATAAACCAGATGGGAGAGATAGAGCCAGCAAGAATGAACAGAAATTGCACAAGGAAACCGAAAAGACGAAAAGGAAAACAAAGGAAAAAGAGATAGTGAAAGAGGCAGAAAAAGAACCGGTAAGCAGAGAGAATCTTGATCTCTTGGAAAAAAAGGCAAAAAGATTACAAACAATTAAGAACTTAAAAGCTGCAGCTAAAATTACTGGTCACTCGATAGATTCCCAACCAAGAATCTCAAACATATTTAGTCCAGCAATCAAAGATAGACTACAGTCTAACTCTCCCAATGAAACAGTACCAACCACGATGGATCAACAAGGCATACAAAATGACGCCACCGCCACTACAGCCCAAGCAATTCAAGCAGCACCCCCAATAGCACCCCCAACAGTGCACCAAGAGCGGGCCGGTATGAGGGAAGAAAGCAAGTCGGGCCCCAATATGGACTCAGTCTCTAACATAAGCCCAGCGACGGAAGGGCATGCTCCAGCAGAAGTTTCGGATGGATCTGAGTCCGAGATCTATGAGACTGGAGTATCAATCTCAAGCGAATCCAGCGAATCCAGCGAAGAAAGCGATCCGAGTGAGGATCCCAGACTGGAGGAACACCCCACGAAGGTACCCTATTCGCCAGATATTGGAATAAAAAATGCCCTTACACACGACAACACACTAATAAAAAAACTGGGGAAAAAAAGAAGTAGACATAAGAGGCACTCAAAAATAATCAACGATGGAACTACAGATCCTGGGAGCAACCCAGAACATATCACAGGGAGAACTAAACTGTCACGCAAAAGCCCCCACTGAAAAACAAATTTGGAATCTGAAAGAAACAAGAGTACTACTGACATCCCGGATGAAGACGAGAAGTTGAGGCACAGAGAGCCCTCATTAAGTGAAGTTCTTAATTCAATTAAAACTTTCCATCAAGATGTTAAAAAAGATAGCGAAAGGAATCATGTCGCTATCCAAAAACTGGAAGGTGCTATCAATAAAGTGGGCAGTACATGTTTGGAGATCTCTGACAGAATGTGTTCTGTAGAAGTCTGGGCGGAAATTCTGGAATCAGACGTCAGTAAGTTACAAATGCAGGCAAAGGAGCATGAAGGAATAATCAAGGATTTAATGACAAAGGTCGAAGCCCAAGAAAATCGAGCAAGAAGAAATAATCTTCGATTTCTTGGGATCCCCGAGGGCTCAGAAGGAAGTGACCCAAGAGGCTTCATGTCCAACCTTCTAAAATCATCCTTCCCAGAACTCAACTCCTGGGAAATGGACAGAGAAGTCTGTTGAGCACACCGTTTCCCTTTGTCATTACCAAAACGTTCGGATAAATCATTTATTTATTTATTTGGCTTATAGAGCGCGACAGATACCCAAAAAAGGGTTTCCCGGCGCTAAGCAGAATAATGAACTAGCAGAGTAGGAAAGGAATGTTAGTGGGAGGACAGGCAAGTCATTGATTAAAAAGCCAGGTCTTAATGGCTTTACGGAATCATCACAATACCCCAGAGCATTTTTAGTCAATTTTGGAAATTTTCTAGTACGTGATACCATATATGACTTGGCTAGACCCACAGCTAAAAGAGAATACAAGGGTTTCAAGTTTTTTGCAAGACCGGATTTTGCGCATGCAACTGTAGAACGACGATGGCGAATGCGACAACTTTTCGCCCCCTTTGAAAAGCTGGGAGTGACGGTCTTTCTGCAAAATCCGGCACGTCTAAAAGTAATCTATAAAGGCTCAACGAGGAGCTTCACAAGTGAAATCCAGGCAGAGGCCTATCTTAAGGAGGTTGCAGAGAAAGCGAAACAAAGTAATGGCAAATAAATGAAAGAGGAAAACTAGTATGGTCCAGATATGATACGATCACCTACAAACTGCCTAACAAAATGATATGAACGCTATATTGATCGAATATGATTTGAATATTTGGCTATGAATACTAAAGTATAAAGAAAATTATAGTGCTGACAAACTATTATTATCTGTTATATGGTTGATATTTTCTAGGATGGGGAAAAATATCAGGCTAGGGGCAAGCTTAGGCGTACGGACTACACAGCCATCAACAACTGGGTGAGTCAAAACCCAGGTTGCCTCAAAGGGTGGTAGGAGGGGGGGTAAGGTGTTGGGGTAGAGAGGGGGGAGGGGGGAGAAAGTTCAGAAATATGGTGATTGCAGTTCCAGATGCACTTTTAGGAATATAAATTGCGATACTAATGTGAATGGTGCTAAGGTTTTGTTTGTTTATTTTCTACTTTTTTTTGCCTACAACAGATTTGGATCAAAATATAGTAACATAATAATATGGCTAGGATAAAACTGTGTTCCTGGAATGTGGCGGGGCTCAATGATAGGAGAAAAAGGGATCAAATGTGGGGGCTAATAAGGATAAATGCATTCGATATAATATGGGCAGAACGGGAGATACTGAAGATCCCGGGGTTTAATTTACTAGTCAAACAACAAGGACAAGGGGGGTCGCCATACTAGCAAGATCTTTTTTGGGGGAGGCTACGCGTAAACTGGCCGATCCTCTAGGCAGGTGGGTGATCGCGGAGCTCAAGAGCGAAATCACAATATGCTCCATTTATGCTCCTAATCAAGATGATCCCTCAATCTTTAATGACCTGGAGATAGAACTAGCATCCTGGCCTCAGGTACTGATCTTCTGTGGGGGTTTTAATATCTCTCCGCCCAGAGCTAGTGCATTACAGGAACACGTGCGATTTAAATATGTTGGTCGCAAGCCGAAAGTTTATAGTGCTGTCTCCCAACTAAAAGAAAGTTTAGGTCTGGTTGATCTATGGGACTTAAAGCAGGGTCAAGACCCAGGGTATACATATTTTTCGCACCCACATAATAAATATGTTCGCATCGACTATATCTTAATGTCCAGCACAAATCAGTAAACTACCAAAAACTATTTCGGACCATAATCCCTTATCTCTCACTCTTTATTTAAACAATATGTCCAGATCTCGCACAAGTTGGTCCTTTGACAAAAAACTGCTTGTAATAATGAATATGTAGATTATATGAAAAATTGGGGGCAGGGGTTTTTCGATCATAATCGATACAGCACATCTAGAAATATGGTCTGGGACTGCTTTAAGGCCGCAATCCGTGGGGAGACAATCAGCTATGTGGCCAGAGAGAAGAAAGAGGTGGCAAGACTTAATGAATTACAGCTACAAAAACTATCTGACCTAGAAGAGAAGCACACTAGGCTAATTGCACAAGAAAGGGACGGTGGCTCAGTTATAAGAGATATGGTGATACTAAAAGCGGAGATAAATAGTAAACTTACCCAAAGGACGGCTGAGCTATATCAATCCCACCGAAATAAGATTTATGAAATGGGAGATAGGGTGGGTAAGCAATTGGCACTTCGAACTCGCCAAAGTCAATCTCTTAACTCAATTTCGTGTATCGAGTCAGAAGGCCAAGAATATACAACACTTGAAACTATCTTAGAAGTTTTTCAAAATTATTACGGGAAACTCTATAAGAACGAGGACTCTGTAAATCCCAACGTAATCAAAGAAACACTATCCAAATGGGCAAACGAGCACGAAGATGGATTAGGAATGGACAATGTTACTAGGCTGGATCTAGAAAGAGATATAACCCAAATAGAAGTGGAAATTGCTCTTGCAGAGTTAGCTTCGGGAAAAGCCGCAGGGCCCGATAAAATACCACTCCAGTTTTATAAAATTCTGGGTAATATCGTAAAGCCTCTACTTCTTGATTTATTTATTGGGATTCAAGTTAGTGGCATTCCTCCTAGGTCTTGGCAAGAAACCAATATTGTAATTTTCGCAAAGAAAGATAAGCCCCCTCAGCTGCCCTCTTCGTATTGACCTATCTCCCTAATAAATTCTGACTCAAAACTCTATTCTAAAATCTTGGCTAATTGGCTCAGGGGGATCATCGAACATCTGGTCTCTCCTTGGCAACATGGCTTCATTCCGGGCAAGGGCACTAGGGATCATACCCGACGCGCTATTGCACTGTTTGATGCCGCAAATGCTACGGAGGGCCAGATGTCGATGGTCCTCCTGGACGCCGAGAAGGCCTTCGACAGGGTCTCATGGGCATTCTTGTGGGCAATACTAGAACAAAATAACGTTGGACCGTGCTTTATGAAATCTATTAAGGCAATGTATTTCTCACCGAAGGCTAGGGTATTGGTAATGGGCCAGGAATCTGGATTTTTTTACATATCTCGGGGGACTAGGCAGGGATGGCAATGCTCTCCGATCCTTTTTGCCCTCTACATAAATCCTCTTATTTTAAAATTACTAAAGGCTGAGGCAATTAAGCCAGTTACATTGGGCCCCTTCGATACAAAAATATTAGCCTACGCCGATGATGTGGCAGTAATAACATCAAAACCCACTGAGGCTATAATAGAAATAGAACAAATTACTCAAGCCTTCGGCCAGATATCTGGATACTCTCTAAACAGGGATAAAACGATGGTCATCTGTACCAATAATGTCTACTTCATTGATCCTAGAAGGGTAGAATCCGCTGTATATCTGGGAGTTCGAATATCTGCCAAAATAGACGAGATTGTGAAAATTAATTATGAACCACTGCTCCAAAAAGTAAAGAAAGATCTCAAAAGGATTGACGGACTACATCTCTCAATCATCGGAAGAGGCAATTTTCTTAAAATGAACATTCTACCCCGGGTCCTATACCTGTTTCGAGCGATTCCTCTTCTAGTGGAAGACAAAATTTTAAAGGGCTTGGAATCTCATATGAGTAAATTTGTGTGGGGATATGGGAAGATAAGGAGATCTACCCGGAAGCTCTCTCTACCCGTCACTAGAGGAGGATTGGCAATTCCTGATCTGGGATTTTACTCATGGGCTGTTCTTCTACAACAGATGATGTTATTATTTCATGTTAAACCGCTGGAGAGTGAGGTGGGGGCTAATCATATACCATCAATATATGAGTTGTCTATTTGGCGATAGGGCTAATGGTTTGTTTTCGAAACAGGTCGAACCATCATACTATAAGAAAGTAAAGTTTAAGGTTATATCAAACGCCTGGGTAACGTGGAGGAAAATTACGAGATATATGAAAATCCCTAAATACAATAGATATATTTCATTATGGCATTCATCAATATTACCACCACAAATGTATGACGCTATTTCTAGACGCTGGGAAACACTAGGAGTATTAACAATAGATTTTTTACTTCCCACTTATGGCCATAGATTTCAACAACTGCAATCCAAATTTGCTATCCCAAACAATAGTGTATTTAAATTTATACAAATCAATACAATTTTAAATTCAAAAGCTGCTAATATCTCTCTGGATAATATCCCTTTAATTGATTGTATCTGCAGACCCACAACTAGGATAGGTACAATCTACGACATCTTAATTGAAAACAGACAAGATGATTTAGAATCTACTGAAGTGGGTTGGTCGAGGAAACAAAATAATCCTAATGTGGATATCGACATGTCTTTGATACTATCGACACAGTTATTTATGTCTTCTAACTTGAAAGCTCAATTCTATAAAACTATTTATGACTTATATTTTACTCCCGCCAAACTTTACTCTTGGGGAATAAGGTCTACTTCAGAGTGCCCAAGGTGTGGTAAAACAGCGGCAAATCTATTACATATGCTCTATGAATGTGATAAACTACTAGTACTGAGAACAATGATTGCTGGGTTCTGGCAGGAAGTGTTCGGGCATCCAGTAGCCGAATCTCCCACACTTTATATTTTGGGTTACAATAACACTCTGAGCCTTACTAAGGCGGAAGAAGTATCCCTCTTCCTGGGAACAGCAGTGTATAGAATAATATTAACAGCCCGCTGGAAGGATGCTGATCCCCCTAACTTTCAGATTTGGCTGTCCCGGCTGTTAGGTATGTACAATCAAGAGAAGGCGATTTTTGGCTGTAAAGGATCGAAGTCGAGAGCACGTGATATTGAGATCTGGAAACCAATTGAAAAATGGAAAAATTACAATAGAGATTGTGGATAAATGAGTGTAATCGGGACAAAACTGTCATAGCTTCTTTTTCTGTTATATTCTTAGTACTACTGCTTTACTCAAAATAATTTACCTGCTTATTTAGACTGTTTATTATATTCATTGAATTCCTTTTTTAACATTGTTTTTCTCTCTGTCTGTATCTGCAACTGTAAATTACCAAATAAAAATAAAAAGAAATTTTTGTAATTTAATTTTCAACATTTTTGGTACAACTATGTTCAACATTCTCTGCAACATTTTCTTCTATTAATGTTTGAGTTTCGTCACTCTCTTCTTCAGGACCAAAGTAACAAAACTCAATATCATCACAAACCTTTTTCACATCTGATACTGACCCTCCCAAAAGAGCACTGTTCAACTCACTTAACTTTAGTGCTGGACTTTTCGCATAATACAATCTTTTCACTAACTTGTGCTTTTGAGTAGGATGTACTACCATCATCCTTAAATGGTGAAAAACACTTTGACATACTTTCCTTGAAAGACAAGCCAGAAAATGACCTTGCAAACCGGTTTGTTTTCTCACTCTGCAAGGGCCAAGTCCTTGCAACAGCTTAATCTTTTGTTTAACACTTTTTTTACAATATGCTTGTAAGAAATGACATAATTTATCAATAGATTCTTGCCGTACACTACAAATACTACTAAAATCCCAAGTGTACACTGGGGCTTTAGGACGTCTACCTAGAATTTCATCCTCTATCACTTCTTCTGCATTTCTAGGAACAATTTACTCTTTCTCAATTGGATAGCCATCTCTAACTTCATAAGCTCGACCACTGGTGTCAAATGCATGCAACTAAATATTTCTCTGTAAATAACGGTTGTATGGCATTACAACGCTGGCATTTACCAGGCGTGCCATTACAATGCTGTTTTTACGAAGCAAATTGTTACAACGACTTGTGCTGTAAGCACTGGATAGTGGAATAGTTTAATTTTCTATTTCAACTCCAGCCCACGGTACAATAGGGAAGGTGTTGGAATAGAAAATTAAACTATTCCCTATCCAACAGCGCCCTCCAGCGCAAGTCGTTGTAACGACTTGCGTTGTAATAGCAGTGTTGTAATGGTAGCGCTTGGTAATACCCGCGTTGTAAAGGCTATTCCCCGTAAATACCTCCCTTCATTAAAAAAAGGCTCAGATTTTGAACTGTGATTCCATTGTCTTAAAAAAATCACAAAAATTAGTTTTGTTAATTACTCTTGTCCTCTTACGTTTGGCCTTCATTAAATGTATTGGTTTATCTAATGATCGAATCATTTTTAGTACTAAAATGAAGAGTTTTCTCTTTCTATATTTTTTTTGTGTCTTTCAGTAAGTTATTCACAACTCTGTTGTAAAATAATTTTTGGCGGATTTCTTTCTATTGATTTTGTCTTCTTTTACTATAAGTTGTATCCTTTGTTTTTACATTGCCTTTATTGCCTTTCCTATTCTTTTCACTTTTTCTTAGGCTTGGAACATTTTCACTGCCCTCCACATTTCTATTTTTTTTTCTCAGTCTAGTAATCTTTTTTATAAAGTCTTTTGAAGTCTTACCATAAATTGTTCTCTTTTTCACCACATTATGTTGGTCTTCCAAGAGTTGTGGTTGAGTTTTTTTCAAATAAGTATCCTTTTTCTGACTTTTTATTCATCTTTCTTTGTGCAGCATGATGACTTTATTTTAAGGATGATAAATAGTATCTGTAAAAAATAAACATATATAAGTATTTATTAAAAACTTTAAAAAATTATTCATTTTTCTTACTATACAAACACATTTCATACAAATTCTAACAAAAAAATGTTAGGCCTGAAGCAGAACTGTGAAAGTTGTAAGAGCACTACATACATAGTGCATACCAATTTAAAGCACTCCAAAACACTAAAACCTGAAGCAGTCTATGAGTATATACTTATTATCTAAATTATCACAATACTATAAGGATAGATTACTACATGGTACAAAAACAGTCACTGTGGTTTTGGAACACTACAGATTTAGAATTTAGAGTAGTGCAGTGTTGTTTGTGTAGTGTAAAGATTCGTGCTTGGGTAGTGTTCTAGGGTAGCGCAGTGGTATTTGGGTAGTGTAGGAGATCGTGCTGGGTTAATGTATTAGAATTTAGGGAACTGCACTGGTGATTGCATAGTGTAGGATAATCATACTAGGGGTAGATTTAGGGTTTAGAGTAGTGCAGTGGTCTTTGTGTAGTGTAGGGTGTCCTGCTAGAGTAGTATTCTAGGATAGTGCAGTCGTGATTGGGTAGTGTAGGAAGTCATGCTGAGATTGATTTCATGTTTAGGGTAGTGCAATGGTGTTTGGGTAGTGTAGGAGGTTGTACTGGGGTAGATTTAGGGTTTAAGGTAGTGCAGTGGACTTTGTGTACTGTAGAGGGTCCTGCTAGGACAGTGTTCTAGGACACTGCAGTGGTCTTTATATAATGTACAGAGTCATGCTAGGGATAGTGTTTTAGGATTTAAGATAGTGCAGTGGTGTTTGTATACTGTAGGTGGTCATGCTGAGTACTGCAGTAATGTTTGACTAGTGTAGAAGATTGTGGTGAGGTACTGTTCTAGGATAGTGCAGTGGAGTTTATGTAGTGCATGGAGTCGTTCTGCAGTAGTGTTTTACATTAGTCACGTAGTGTTTCAGTAGTATACAGGGTTATACTGGAGTAGTGCTCTACAATAGTGCAGTCGTGATTGGGTAGTGTAGGAGGTGGTGGTGAGATAGATTTAATGTTTAGAGTAGTATAGTGTTTTATTATTCAGGGTAGTACAGCGGTGTTTAAACACATACTAGGGGTAGATTTACAGTTTAGAGTACTGCACTGGTCTTTCTGTAGTATAGAGGGTCGTGTTGTAGAAAATAACCTGGTGTATGGATAGTGTTGAAGGTTCTGCAGAACTATATTTAAAATTTAGGGTAGGAAATCCCCAACATTCTATTGCCAATAACTTTGGCATCTATTAATGAATCTACTTGTAATTTTCCAAACTTCTGGCCAGCTCAGTTCCGCTCCTTCCCTGGAGGTTTGGGGGTGATTGGTGAAGCGGGGGCCGAGAAAAAAGGGGGGTCCTAAAACGCAATTTCCCATGCAATTTCCCATAGGACCTTTAGCTACGGCTACAGCCCGAACGGCTGAACGAAATTACACCAAATTTGGCAGAGAGGTAGTCCTCAGTTCCGACTTGTGGCTTTGGCATATCTGGAGCCAATCTGTTCAGTAGTTTATTTGAAAATTACGGTTAAAGTTATTTATATATCTATGGGCACGAAGGATCCGCGGATTGTGCGAGGATTGGCCTCGTAGGATAAGCGCAACGTCCCAATGACTCGCTGTCAAGTGGTTGTAAACATTCAAAATCAGCAACTGTTGGCAGCTATTTTGGGCCTCAGTGGAAGCGAGGCTGAGGAAGTCAGTGAAATATGTGTGCAAATTGTGAAAAGGGGACAGGGTAGACACACCCTGACACTCTAGTCCTGCTCAAGGGGTCACATGGCACATGAACTACCAAAATGAATCCTAAATGCACAGACTCACTGTGTGATTCTAGACAAATAATGGGGCATATTATCAAGGGGGTTTATATCCGCTTTTTTGGCTTTAAAAGCCAAGAAAGCAGAGATAAAATTATCTCCCTATTACCTAGCTGTCGCTAACACCAGTTAGCGACAGCTAGTAGGAGATAGCGACCATCTTGGGCCCCTCTTTGCATGTCAGTGATATTTATCACTAATGACATGCAAAGTGGGCGTGCCAAGATGTTAGCGACTGGAAACAGTCGCTAACATCGCTATCTCCTATTACCAACTTTTGGAGATATTCCCGCTAAGCGCGAATATCTCTAAAAGCTAACACCTGCCCCTGAGCAGTTCTTAGCCATGTTATCCAATGGTAGGTGGATAACATGGTTAAGAGCATTAGCTCGGTAATGCCTGAATATCGCTGACTTTTCAGCGATATTCATGCATTATTTCCGATTTTTATCGCATTTGCGATAAACCTTGGTAATACCAAGGTTTATCTGCGATAAAAATCACCGCAGCGCGGCGATAATTTTTTCTCGCTAACCAAGCAATAGCGATAATTATCGCGAATGCTTGGTAATATGCCCCAATATTCCTTATAAATACAGTAGTAACATACTATAGTAATGTTTGGGTAGTGTACGGTATCCTGTTGTGATGGATTTAAGCTTTAGAAAACTGAAATGGTGATTAGGTAGTATAAGGACTCATACTGGGGCAGTGTTCTAGCATAGTGCAATGGTGTTTATGTACCATAAAAGATCATGCTAGGGATAGCGTTTCAGGATTTAAGATAATGCTGTGGTGTTTGTGTAGTGTAGGCGGTCGTGGTAGGGGAATGTTCTAGGAAATAAACGGGTGTTTGGCTAGTGTAGGAGGTTATACTGGTGTAGATTTAAAGTTTAGGGCAGTAAAGTTGTGAATAAGTAGTGTAGGTGGTCATGCTGCAGGTAGATTAAGGGTTTACAATAGTGTAGTGGTGTTTGGGTAGTGTAGGAAATCATACTGGTGGAAGTGTCAGTGCAAGACTGCATGTACTTATCTGTCGGCAAAAACATCAACCATACATTATACATATTTCAGAACTGCATTTTACTATTAGTACTTAACTAATTTTGGAAACACATAACCAATGACTATTTTCTAATTCTACCAAAATGTGACTACACGATACGTTTTAACTAATAACATATCGTAAAACACATGAAGGGGCATATTATCAATCAGAGCGTTAAAATTATTGCCGTTTTAGCGACAGAAAAGTGCAGCAAAAGCGGCGATAATGGTCTTGATAATATGCCGTCAAGAATTCCAATAGAAGCCCATGTTCACACTAGAACATAGGTTTCTATTAGAATTCACAAGTATATATTATCAAACCCATTATCGCCACTTTAGCTGCAGTTTTCTGCCACTAAAACGACAATTTTGAACGTCCTTCTTCATAATATGCACACCAAAATGCTTATCTCAGAATGCTTTCTAAATGGACACAAACTCACAATAAAATTCGAGAGAAAAAATAATATTCCCTTCACTTTAGCAGAACAAACACAGTACTCTAATTAAAACCAAAATGCACCACATAGATTCCCTCACAAATGAATAACCCACCTTTCCAATTGTTTTGTAGAATAAAAAGTATGTCAGTCACACAGCAGATTTTCTTATTCAAAATCTCTGTTTTCAACACCTCTCACCAGAACCATATAATGGCAGAGTTTCCCTCTCATTTTCAACACATATACACCTGAACATCAAATCACATTCCTTGCCACATTAATACAAAACCAAACACACATTTCTATTGGTTAGACATTTCTATCCTTTCCAAACGACATACATTTTAACCCTACCCCCTACCCCCATTCTGCCTTCTGCCTGTTGCCATAGAAACACTTCATGGAACACTTCACTGAGCACACAGGTCAAAAGTTCATCACACAATGTTACTAATCAAAACAGCAAGTGAGCTTGACTTCTCACTATACCAGCTTATATTATGTAATCTTTCTTTCTATCAATTTTTGTTAACCAATACGAATCAGGCTTTCAAAAAACAGGAACCTGCACCCTAGTTTTCAATGTAGAATCTTATCCTCCATTTTACAAAAATATTACTTTTCAAACTGGCACTTCATTTACAGAAACTATCTGAGTACATCCAGACCTCCCTTCAACATGCTTAGAGTGTGGATTTTGGGACACAGCTATATTTTCTGGAGCCAAAGGTACTCAGAACAGAAAGGAATTCATAAAGACCTACCTTTACCAAACATAGACATTAAATTGTTTGGACAGAGAGGATTAAAGTGGCACCAATTGATGCCATTGGTGAAATCCTTTTTACATCTTCAACACCCTGACCTCATTTTTGTGCACTGTGGTGGCAATGACCTAGGCACTTTGCCTGGGGTAGGTCTGGAAATGCTTATGAAGGACACCTTTGGAGAATTGATGTCACTTTTCCCCCAAACTGCCTTCGTATATTCTAACATATGCCACAGGCAAAAATTGAACTGGTCCAATCAATTTTATCCACAGATTGAGAAAGCTAGAAAACATATGAATAAATCTGTTTCTGCTTTTCTCCGAGACTATAGAATGGGGTCCATATACCACAACAATCTGCGTTTCAATATGCATGGCATGTATAGGACAGATGGTGTACATTTTACAGATGAGGGAAACAGAGTCTTCCTCTTTAACTTTAGACTCTGCATCGGTACTTACTTGTAGGTACTAAAATCTGTCAGTAAACACAAGGGCTCTTTTTAGAGCCACCCAATATCTAAACACATAAGCTTGATGAATATCTCAAAAATACATGCTTCTTTTTTTTTCGGTGGCAAAATGCGCAGATACTACGCACATCTCGCGACTTTTTAAAAAAAAGAAAAATACTATCTTACTTTTTTCGCCCTATGGGTCCCTATGTCACCCCCTAAGCAGGCCTAGGAAGTCAGGGTGTGTCTAACTTGCCCCTGTTCACGTTTTGCCAACATAATCCACAGACTTCCTCAGCTTCGCTTCTACCGAGACACAAAATGGCGAACAACAGTTCCTGGTTTCAAATGTTTACAACCGCTTGACGGCCAATTAGATTTGAGCGCCTGATCAGGATGGTGCGCTTATCCTACGAGGCCAATCCTCGCACACTCAGATATCTAAATTAATTCAACCACAATTTTCTCAAAAACTACTGAACAGATTTACACCAGATAGGCCAAAGGCACAAGTCGGAACTGAGGACTACCTCTCTGCCAGTTTGGTGTAATTCCGTTCAGCCGTTCGGGCTGTAGCAGGGCTAAAGGTCCTATGGGAAATTGCATGGGGAAAATGCGTTTTGGGATCCCCCTTTTTTCTCAGCCCCCGCTGGACCAATCACCCCTCGGGGAGGGAGTGGAACTGAACTGGCCAAAAGTTTGGAAAATTTCAAGAAGATTCATCCATCGACGCCAAAGTTATTGGCAATAGAATGTTGCAGTTTTCCTATAGATAAGAGGTCCTAACTATAACTATCTACGGGCAACCGCCATTAGATAATAAATAGAGTATATATCTATATATATATATATCTATATCCATATATATAAATATATAGATAGATGTGCTGATATATATATATATATCTATACTACTATTATAAAGGAAGAACTTTGAACCTTTGAGGCAGGTAAACTAGGGAACCATAGCGCCAATCCACACACCTGATACATCGTTGTAATCGTCAGGGTGTGCAGATGGACATAGGCTATATAAAGTTAAAAAAATACGTTATTTATAAAATTTAGTGGAAAATAAAAGTAGTCCCGTGGAAGAAGCGCCGGCCGCGACCTGCGTGCTGACGTCAGGAGCGCGGGGAGGAGCGGCGTCCAGGAGCGCGAGGAGGAGCGGCGGACATGGCTCGGGGAGGAGCGGCGGACAAGCGGGGAGGAGCGGTGACGAGCGGCGGACAGGAGGTGAGGAGCGGCGGATAGGCAGGGAGGAGCGGTGATGAGCGGCGAGGAGCGGCGGAGCTGTGAACTGAGGAGCGCGGGGGAGGAGCCGCGGCTGAGGTAAGGCTCTAGGGGACCCACGGACAATGTCGGGGCAGGCAGGGGTCGTGGAAGGCGGGGGACGGGGGGGCGGGCGGGGGCCCTGAACACTAATTTCGGGATGGGCTGCTATGTCGGGGCTGGCGGGGGTCGGGGAAGCCTTATTGCTCCCGGACACGGTCGGGGCGGGCTGCTAGTATATATATATATATATATATATATATATATATATATATATATATATATATATATATATATAAATAAATATATATATATGTGTGTGTGTTTTTGCGATTTTTATTATCTTATTATACTTGACATGCATGGTAAATGCATATGTGGTAAAGTCCTCTGTGTGCATGCTTGGTAAAGGCTGCATTGGAAACACATATCTTGTATCATCATACAAGCTTATACTGATTGGTTTTCATCCATTATATCTTTGGCTATCTGAGCTACAAAGGTAAAGTATCTGTCTCAGAAATAGGAGCATAAAGGATTGACCGAGAGGTTAGATAAATCCCATGGAATTGAAACATACTGGTCAGTTCATACCAATACTGCAGCCCACAGTTAACTGGGTGAACCAGGCCCAGACTGGGACTGCACGCCCTATTACTGTGAATGTTCTGTTCACAGTGCGGGCGTAAGCTCTCACCTGCCCTGGGGAAGCACTTTAGTGAAAGATGACTGGATGTTTGGAACCACCTGATAGATCACCACACAAGAAGGTGAAGTGCGTGATTGCACTTAACTCCCAGGGGATCTTTTGTGAGCACTCTCTGAGGCATGCTTACTCTAAACAACCTCAATATGGCCCAGTCAGTGCACCCTCCTGACAGCTCCAAAGCTCCTATGTCTGTAACACAGCACAATCTGGCATAAGAGCAGAGGCAAAATGTTTCCTAATGTGTGGAGAGGATGGGGCGTTATGGCCAGAGCTGCTGACTTCTGAACTAGTTTGATCCTTGGTGTCACTCAACATCTTGTGGTTCTGGGCAAATCACTTAAACTCCCTCTGCCAATAGAAGAAAAGGTGTCTCTTGTGCAATGTAACTGGTGCTCAGGTAAAGCCCACCAAAACCTTAGATTCAAGGTCACCCTATGTAAACTTCCAAAACAATTAGTTGGACCACACCCATTACAACTGAGGGTGCACCCTCTTGAGATCACACCAGCACACACAATGGAACCAGGGTGATCTCTTACAGACGGTGATGCCCAAATGTCTGCAGTCCCTTCTGAAGTTCTAAAGCACCTGTCTTTTCATAAAGTAGGCACACATGTCCGATGCACCCCTGCGGCACATAGTGAAATTCAGCCCCTATGACCTTGTATTCTAAGGTGCTAGAATTTCCTCATCTCGATCCTATTAAAGATTAATGAAATCCTGAAAAATCTCAGATCAGCTGCCCAGTGTTACAATTTCATTATTTGAGGACCCAGGAGGGCCCAGCCCACTTCCATGTAGTCTCACAAAATTCCTTTACAAAAAATCGTTCAATCTTCCTTATCTCCCAGATTAAATGGTTTGTATAAGACTGAATTTCCTTTAAATCCATATTTGTCTATTTATTTATTTCTATATTTTCTTTAAAGCTCAGGTTCATATCCTAAGATTGCTTCATTCATAGCTCTTTGGAGGTGTGGTTATGGGTAAGAGGGAGCAGCGAGTAGCTATATAATACAATTACTGGATCTGACGGTGGGAAAGTAGTGCAACATTCATCACGCAATGCCTGAAGTTGGCTCGCCATTGAATATCACCCCAACAAGATGACAAACCCTGAGATAGCAGAAGTCCTGAGAGTCTGTGCATCAAGTAAAACCCACTTTAGGCTGCGTCTTTGTAATGGCTTGAAATAAGAAAGGTTTTCTAGAAGTGCCATACTTTTTATGATATTGGTGCAGCCAATGATACAAAAAACCATTGTGCCATCGGTTGAGGTTCTAATGACCCAAGCTCAAAAGTATGTTCAATGGATTGGCACATCAGACCCACCCCTACAGGGACTTTTGCCCCAGATATTTAAAAGAAGAATGGGAAATGACAGCATCTGACTGAAGCCCATCGCGACCTATATAGATTTACTTTATAACTGCAAATTTGTTTAGGAGTATCAACATTCTAGCTTGTTGCTCTGTATAATTCTGCGAGAGTATAATCAGGTCAGTTATACGCTAGAGGAGAAGCTGCACTTTAGTCCATTCCGATCTACAAAATTCTGCGAGAGTATAATATTATTATGCAAGAGTATAATATGGTCATCTGTGTACAGCATATGAGTACCTTTGAAAAGATCACAACAATAATCCGTCCACATAGTGGCTTTATAGTGGTTTCCAGGTGGGCCTATGGGGGTATTTCTCTTTCTGATGCTGATGTTACAGGCTCCCCTACTGTTCCTCCTGGATTTCTCTCTATTACAAAATGTGACCGACTAATTCTATGTGACATCATCGCTTACACCACTCAATATCTTCCTCACTGTGCAGGCCATGTGCAGAGTCGCAAGTGCATTGAGGAGGTGATTCAGCTGGCCGCAGAAGAAAACCTTCTTCTCTTCATTGATGAGGTACGTTCGGTGGTCTGTGGTCGATGATCTTTCAGTCTCACCCTGTTTTTCACTGTAGAGATAACAATCCCAGGGACACAATCTTGCACAAAAACATAATTGATGGCATTGTCCTCTATCTAAGCATCCTGAAAAATGAAGCACACATAGAAAGAGGAAAAAATGACAAGAAATAGAACTAATTCTCCTTGTTGCGGCACTCCTGAACCTCCCCTGGGGAGGCGTAGGAATCTGACACATTCCCAGGTGTACAATGTTGTAAATCTGTGCATGTGTCAGTCTCCATGGATGTTGCCTGGGAGCACCCAACGCAACACTCATGGAACGCCCTCAACACAGAGTAATGCATGAAAGTGGCCCATATTTACAAGGCCATGGAAGGTCATGCAGGGTGACTTTACGTGGCCTTGTAAATATGGACAGCCACACTGCGCCGCCGGTGCATCAAAAAAAGTGCCCTACCGGCGGCACAATGGCTGTGTAAATGTGGCTTATAGCATTTTATGGTACAAAAGGGGGTGGTGATGGACGGAGCATCTGAATCAATCAAACATTCACACCCAGTCAAAAGATCTGGGTTTAATCCATCACCGTTCTTTAGCCCACTCTGCCACCCCAGTTCAGACATGGCTATATGCAAATCAGTCTGACCCTGTGCCTCATGGGAACAGTCCAGCCCGAACTGCCAAGCCATGTCTTCCCTGGACCGGAAACAAGCTTCCGAGGACCGGTTTCTGGCATTCCAGCCGTCTTCAGCCCGGCTTGCTTGAATCCAGTGGCAAAGTGAGCAAGGGACTCACGTCTGAGCATACCCTGCCACACTTATGGCGGCAAAAAGCGGTACTAAAGGGGGTGGTGATGGACGGAGCATCTGAATCAATCAAACACTCACACCCAGTCAAAAGATCTGGGTTTAATCCATCACCGTTCTTTAGCCCACTCTGCCACCCCAGTTCAGACATGGCTATATGCAAATCAGTCTGACCCTGTGCCTCATGGGAACAGTCCAGCCCGAACTGCCAAGCCATGTCTTCCCTGGACCAGAAACAAGCTTCTGAGGACCAGTTTCTGGCAATCCAGCCGTCTTCAGCCCGGCTTGCTTGAATCCAGTGGCAAAGTGAGCAAGGGACTCACGTCTGAGCATACCCTGCCACACTTATGGCGGCCAAAAGCGGTACAAAAGGGGGTGGTGATGGACGGAGCATCTGAATCAATCAAACACTCACACCCAGTCAAAAGATCTGGGTTTAATCCATCACCGTTATTTAGCTCACTCTGCCACCCCAGTTCAGACATGGCTATATGCAAATCAGTCTGACCCTGTGCCTCATGGGAATAGTCCAGCCCGAACTGCCAAGCCATGTCTTCCCTGGACCGGAAAAAAGCTTCCGAGGACCGGTTTCTGGCATTCCAGCCGTATTTAGCCCAGCTTTCTTGAATCCAGTGGCAAAGTGAAGAAAAGCCCGTCTGCGCCCGTCCGTGACAGGACGGGGCGAGGGGCGATGGACCCTGTCCCTGCTCTACGAGATACCACCGGTAAGGGCCACCAAACACTTACCTATTCCGCCCAAACGCTACTAAGCCTTAGACCACCTACTCGTTGTAGTACAATCATACCTTGGCAGCGTATTGAGGGTGGTTTCTCCTGTCTTCAATGTCGGCGCTTATCTAACATTAATGCGCCCTCCCCAGACTCCAATACCCCCCCCCCAAGGGTTTGAAGAGCTTCCTCCTAAATGTACGCTCTTTACCCAAACACCAACATCAGGTTTGGGATTTAATTTACTCCACCCAACCGGACATATGTTTTCTTGTGGAAACATGATTAAAACCCCATACAATCACAGCAATAGCAATGGGGATTCCTTCCGGATATAAGATTAAACATCTAGACAGAGACATTAAAACAGGAGGCGGATTGGCAATTATACACAGGGACCATATACAACTAACCATCATAGAACAACACTTAAACTCGCAGCTAGAAATTCTGCTTTTTAAAATCCTTCTAACAAACCATTTCACCTGGAAAGGGGCCTTGGTTTATCGCCCTCCAGGATCAAACCCTAATTTTGCACTCACCCTTCAAGAAATATTAGCCCCCCCACTTAAAATCAAAAGAAGATTTTCTGCTTCTGGGTGATTTTAATATACATGTAGATCGACCAATATTAACCGAATCCACAGCTTTAATCACAGATCTCTCGAATTTGGGCTTAGAACTAAAAAATCACGGACCTACCCACATAGGAGGACACATGCTTGATTTACTTTTCTCTAACTGTGCCAAAATAATCTGCTCACCAGCTAAAGATATATCTTGGACAGATCACTCTTTGCTGGAATTCATATTATTAACTCCTGTAAGACCTACAAAGAATGTACCTTCCTCCCCCTCCTGGAGACGTCAATGGCACAAAGTTACTGTTAACAAAGTCCAAGAAGCATGGACAGATCCCAACATTCAGGATTCAGACACAGCAGACATGGCCTTAGCCAAGCTCAATGAATCTATCAAACAAGCCATCGACACTATAGCTCCTTTAAAAAGACATAAACAACATCCGGTGTCGAAACAAGAAAGATGGTATACTAAGGAATTGAGAGCAGAGAAACAAAAATGCAGACGAGCTGAGAAGGCTTGGAGGAAAACGAAAACAGAAAATAGCCGAACAACTTTTTTAAATGCTCAATCAGAGTATTATAGAAATATAAAGTTGGCCAGAAAACAACAATTAACACAACAGATAGCAGAAGCGGGCAACTGCTCTAAGGAACTTTTTAATATTTTGCAGAATTTCATAAAACCTACTGCATGTGAAAGCTCCGATGACTTTTCGCAGGATTTGTGCGATAAAGTCTCTCTATTCTTCGAAGATAAAATAAACACCATCTATGAAAGAATAGTAGCAGCCAATAATAACAACATAAATAACACCAATATATGCTCAACCCTGACTCCTGCCATATACAATAAACCTTCTCTGACGTCCTTCCCTCCCATTGATAATACAGAGCTCCTTACCCTCTGCAATCATATAAAAACAGGATCCCCTAATGACCTCATTCCTGCGAAAATGGTCGGCCCTATGATCTATCTGCTGGGTCCCCACGTACTTGAAGTGGTTAACATCTCCCTTTGGACAGGCCAGGTCCCAGCAGACTGGAAAAAGGCAGTGGTGAACCCGATAAGAAAAAAGGCATCATCTCCCTGGACAGACCTCTCCAACCTACGTCCTATCTCTCTTCTACCATACTTGGGCAAGATCAGGGAGAAGCACGTGAACACCTATCTTTCTCAACATCTTGAAGCGACGGAAGGCCTGGACCACTCTCAATCTGGGTTCAGGCCGAACCACAGCACAGAATCAGCACTTCAAACAGTGACCAATAACATCAAAATGGCACTGGATGATGGTTGCTCTATGATTCTGGTGCTGCTGGATCTCTCCGCCGCTTTTGATACGGTGTCTCACAGGGTGCTTCTCCATCGCCTAAAGGAGGTAGGAATAGAGGGAGAGGCTTTGGCGTGGTTGGAGAGCTTTCTGTCTGGGCGTTCCCAAGAAGTTAGGCTGGGCTCCCATAAATCCACTCACAGGGAGCTCAACAAGGGAGTGCCACAGGGCTCTTGTCTGAGCCCCACACTTTTCAACATATACGTGGCCCCCCTTGCCAACTTAGCAAGATCTTTCGGGTTCACCCCCGTGTCGTACGCTGACGACACCCAACTCCTTTTTCCCTTCAAAAATCTTACACCTGCAATAAAAAGATCCTTTGCAGATGGCATGAGAGCCATTGCAGAATGGATGTCATCTAATTGTCTGCAGTGTAATGTCGGGAAAACCGAAGTGATGCTGTTCGGCTAAGCGACGGCACATTGGTCATCGGACTGGTGGCCCCTAGAACTAGGACCTGTCCCCACCCCCAAAAGCAAGGTTAGAAACTTGGGAGTGTTATTTGACCAACAACTCACTTTCAAGGATCATGTCAATCAAGTAGCCGGTACCTGCTTCCGGGCTATAGGGATGTTAAGACGAGTCTTCCCCTATTTACCGGATCACCACAGAAAAACACTGGTGCAGGCTCTTGTTATCAGTAGGGTAGATTACTGCAATGGATTGCTCCTTGGAGCTAACGAGGAACAACTCAAGAAATTGCAGGTTATCCAAAACACAGCAGCGAGGATTGTCCTGAACGCTCCACCAAGGACACCCTCCTGCCCCCTACTGACCAAACTTCACTGGCTTCCAGTAAAGAAGCGAGTCCAGTTTAAAACTCTTTGTACCATCCACAAGAGCTTAACAGGGAAGGGCCCTAAATATCTGACTGACATCTTCCAGCCCTATACCCCTGGGCGCTCCTTGCGCTCCAGTAACCAGCAACTACTGAAGGTACCTAGAGTTAAGAAGACCAGGCAAGGTGGTTGTGCGCTGGCTCATACCGGACCTACACTTTGGAACTCACTGCCGCCGGAACTGAGGTCTCTCACTAACCACATGATGTTTCGGAAAAACCTAAAAACTTACCTGTTTCCCAGCAACTAACTGTCCTTTTCACCATCGGACACACTATTATATCCCACCCTCATCTGCAGTTATAGCGCGGAGATACCCCTTCGGGGGTCTATTCTGGCGCTTTATAAGCATAAAAAATAAAAATAAATAAATAAATAAAATAAATAAAGTGAGCAAGGGACTCACGTCTGAGCATACCCTGCCACACTTATGGCGGCCAAAAGCTGTACAAAAGGGGGGGGGGGGTGATGGATGGAGCATCTGAATCAAGCAAATACTCACACCCAGTCAAAAGGTCTGGGTTTAATCCATCACCGTTATTTAGCCCACTCTGCCACCCCAGTTCAGACATGGCAATATGCAAATCAGTCTGACCCTGTGCCTCATGGGAACAGTTCAGCCCAAACTGCCAAGCCATGTCTTCCCTGGACCGGAAACAAGCTTCCGAGGACCGGTTTCTGGCAATCCAGCCGTCTTCAGCCCGGTTTGCTTGAATCAAGTGGCAAAGTGAGCAAGGGACTCACGTCTGAGCATACCCTGCCACACTTATGGCAGCCAAAAGCGGTACAAAAGGGGGTGGTGATGGACGGAGCATCTGAATCAATCAAACACTCACACCCAGTCAAAAGATCTGGGTTTAATCCATCACCGTTATTTAGCCCACTCTGCCACCCCAGTTCAGACATGGCTATATGCAAATCAGTCTGACCCTGTGCCTCATGGGAACAGTCCAGCCCGAACTACCAAGCCATGTCTTCCCTGGACCGGAAGCAAGCTTCCGATGACCGGTATCTAGCAATCCAGCCATCTTCATCCCGGCTTGCTTGAATCCAGTGGCAAAGTGAGCAAGGGACTCACGTCTGAGCATACCCTGCCACACTTATGGCGGCCAAAAGCTGTACAAAAGGGGGTGGTGATGGACGGAGCATCTGAATCAATCAAACACTCACACCCAGTCAAAAAATCTGGGTTTAATCCATCACCGTTTTTTAGCCCACTCTGCCACCCCAGTTCAGACATGGCTATATGCAAATCAGTCTGACCCTGTGCCTCATGGGAACAGTCCAGCCCGAACTGCCAAGCCATGTCTTCCCTGGACCGGAAACAAGCTTCCGAGGACCGGTTTCTGGCATTCCAGCCGTCTTCAGCCCGGCTTGCTTGAATCCAGTGGCAAAGTGAGCAAGGGACTCACGTCTGAGCATACCCTGCCACACTTATGGCGGCCAAAAGCTGTACAAAAGGGGGGGGGTGATGGATGGAGCATCTGAATCAATCAAACACTCACACCCAGTCAAAAGATCTGGGTTTAATCCATCACCGTTATTTAGCCCACTCTGCCACCCCAGTTCAGACATGGCTATATGCAAATCAGTCTGACCCTGTGCCTCATGGGAACAGTCCAGCCCGAACTACCAAGCCATGTCTTCCCTGGACCGGAAACAAGCTTCCGAGGACCGGTTTCTAGCAATCCAGCCATCTTCATCCCGGCTTGCTTGGATCCAGTGGCAAAGTGAGCAAGGGACTCACGTCTGAGCATACCCTGCCACACTTATGGCGGCCAAAAGCTGTACAAAAGGGGGTTGTGATGGACGGAGCATCTGAATCAATCAAACACTCACACCCAGTCAAAAAATCTGGGTTTAATCAATCACCGTTTTTTAGCCCACTCTGCCACCCCAGTTCAGACATGGCTATATGCAAATCAGTCTGACCCTGTGCCTCATGGGAACAGTCCAGCCCGAACTGCCAAGCCATGTCTTCCCTGGACCGGAAACAAGCTTCCGAGGACCGGTTTCTGGCATTCCAGCCGTCTTCAGCCCGGCTTGCTTGAATCCAGTGGCAAAGTGAGCAAGGGACTCACGTCTGAGCATACCCTGCCACACTTATGGCGGCCAAAAGCGGTACAAAAGGGGGGGGGGTGATGGACGGAGCATCTGAATCAATCAAACACTCACACCCAGTCAAAAGATCTGGGTTTAGGCGTGGCTTAGCGGGCGACGATGGCGGTTGCAGCTTCCTAGAGCTCCCGCCGGCCCGATCCTTATCCGATTAATTATCCTGGCCCCAGGACCCGTGCCGCTGACCAACTGTGGGGCAAGTGTGTCGGACAGTGCCGAGAGCCCTCCGGTGCAGAAAGCGGTGCTCCTGGGCTGTCGGGTGCGGCTGAGTCACCGGCGGCGTCCTGCGGCCTAGTCTTGGGCAGCGAGGCCGGGGCCTCAATTTTGGTGCTGCCGGGCAGGAGGTCTTGTGTGCGGGCCGGCCGCACTGCCATATCACCGGGGCCTGAAGTCTCTGGAGGTCGGCGGAGCGGCGGACGAGCCCCAGGTTGTCTCGCCAGCTGCAGGGGACATGGCTGGTGCACGGAGGACCCCCGGGGGAAGCGGCGGCCTGCATCATTTCCGGGCAGCCGGGGCCTCGAGTTTGGTGATCCCGGGGCTGGCATCTAACTCTGGCTGCAGCGGACCGGCGGCGGGGCCTGGGAGGCTGAGACCCTGGTGTATGGTCTTCTCCGGAGGACTGGGCACAGCGCTACTGCACTTCCTCTTGCGGCGGACCGGTGGGCAGTCATACGGGCTGGCGAAGATTGTGCCCGAGCCTGGCGCAGCCCGGAGGTGGTCCACGAACAGTAAGTGACTCCCCTGAGGCCCTGGTGTTGGTGCTGTGGGCTGCTGGGCTTCGGAAGATGGCCACTAGAGTGCGAGGGCCTGCAGCACCCGGTGAACTAGTGTAGAGTGGTTAGGAGCAGGTGGGCCACGAGACTGCGGAACCACGAGGCGGCCGGCGCGGTGGGTGCAGACCGAAGGTCAGTCCGATACTGATTTGCGACACCTGTTCTGGTTTCGGCCAAGGGAACCAACCCAGTCCCAGTGGTAGCAGTATCAAAGACATTTACACCCAGGTGCGGAAGAAAAGCTGGGTTGGCCTACATTGGACGCTTTTGGAGGTGCGTGGTGTCTGCGTTAGTGCGAACACCCATAACGTAGCAGCCCCAGGGTTGACCGCAGACATGACCAGAGGTGGCGGCGGTCCCTCCAAACAAGGACCCATCGATAAATTCACGGGACCCAGCGGGGGGCCCGGAGCATTCAGATGGGGTCATGGAGTGGGGCCAGACAATGCGGCGCTCATGGCGGCGATCACCCAGTCCAGGGACATGCTGGACGCCAAGATTGGGGAAGTGGGTGCGGATGTGACCCTGTTGCGTCAAGACCTACGGAATGCAGTGGCACGGATTACGGAGACGGAATCCAGGATTTCGATGGTGGAAGACGACGTCAAGACACTGAAGCAGAAAATGGCGGCGATGGAACACACTCAAAAGGCCCTCGCGCTCCGTGTGGAGGATGCCGAAGGGCGCGCACGCAGAAACAACCTTCGCTTTGTTGGTTTTCCGGAGAGGTGTGAGAAAGGAACTATGGAACAGTTTCTAACCCAGTAGTTGGAGGGCTGGCTGCCCTCGGGGGTGCTCTCCACTTGCTTTGTCATCGAGCGAGCGCATAGGGCCTTGACACAGAGGCCACCGGAGGGCGAGCGGCCCAGACCAGTGATCGCTAGACATTTGAATTATCATGATAGAGATGCTATCTTGCGGGAAGCAAGAACCAGGGACTCCATTTCATTCGAGAATCAGAAGATAATGATCTTTCCCGACTACACCAGGCTTGTGCAGCAGCAGCGTCACTCCTTCATAGCTGCCAAGGCCAAATTGCGGGGTTTGAAAATCCAGTATTCCCTGCTGTATCCGGCCCGCCTGCGGGTGGTCTACCAGTCGCGGACACACTTCTTCGATACCCCTGAGGACGTCTTTAAATGGACTGACGAAACGGTGAGGATCAGGCCGCATGCCCAGCCGGGCCTGGACCCGGGCGGCTCGAGGGGATCGTCACAGGACCGGAGGGGCCAGCCTGCCCGGGGCGGACGGAACCGGAGGTCCAGATCGCGGAAGAGATCCGCTTCCGCCAGTGAGACACATGATAGTGGAGCTATGGATTCTGACCACTCTGGGAAAAACCATTGAAGACCTGGGGAGAACTGCACTTGTCTGTGGATGCTGTGGACTCCGGCTGATGGGGGTCGCACGGCCAGGTCCCATCGCTTAGATGCATTGACACTGCCTATGTTGCCGGCACTAAATGGTGCCTTGTACGTGTGTGGTATTGCGGGTTGGGGTTCGGGTGGTTACTCAATAGCGGCCACCAGCCTCCTACTAGAGTGGGAGTTGACTGGGGGGGGGTGATTCTACTGTTTCTGGGGGTGTTGGGATCCATTGGTATGGTTGGCCTTGGGTCCTCTGTTTTGGGCCCGAGGTTGCCCATGCCGCGACAGGTACTTCAGAGTTTTATGAAGTATAGGGGTGGGGGGAGTGGGGTGAAGGGGGGGGAGGAAGGGGAAGAGTTGGGGCTGGATTGGGTTACGGTAGGTGGGGGGTTGGTGTTGTTGTGGGGGGGACCCGGGGTAGGTGGGGGGGGCTGCACGTGATTTTCTCTGATTTACTAATGATGGTGCTGAGTGTGTGGGTGTGGCGCAGAGGGCCTACTTGGTTGATCCCACTTGACTATGGCTGATGTATCTCAAGGGCTCCCCAGTGAGTCCATAAGTGTGGTAACCTGGAATGTCAGGGGGATGCTGGACAAGATCAAACGGGGGGCGATTCTGCCATGGGGGAAGAGGGAAGCTGCAGATGTGCTCTTGCTACAGGAAGCGCACATGATGGGTTCAAAGGTGCTTAGTCTACAGAGGTTTGGCTACCAACAAGTCTATCATGCCGGGTTTACTAGGGGGTCCAGAGGTGTAGCTATCTTGGTGCATCGCAGGTTGGCCTACGTCCACGAGAAGCAGTGGGCAGACCCACAGGGTCGTTACATTTTTGTCAAAGGGATGGTGGGTACTGAACCTGTGGTTTTTGGAAGTGTCTACGCCCCTCCGCCTCTGCAGTGGGTCTTGTCTGAGAAGCTGTTTACAGTATGGGAGGATATCCCACAGTCCTTGGCAGTAGTGGGGGGCGATTGGAATGAGGTGATGGATGTATGTATGGACCGCCAGAGACTGCAGGGGACACTAACGGCTGCCCCACCTACCCGGTTGCATGCTATGGTGGAGGGGATGGGCTGGATGGATGTGTGGCGACATATGCACCCCAAGGCGCGCGAGTACACGTATGTTTCTGCTGTGCATGGCTCCTTCTCGAGACTGGATTATGTGTTTGTGCCCAGTGTCTGCCTGAACAGAGTGTGGGAGGCCGGGATCTTACCGAGAGGGCTGTCTGACCACTCCCCAGTAGTGGTCAAGGTCGAGCTGCTTAGGAAACGACAACCGTTCCGGTGGCGGATGTCCTCGTGGCACCTTCAGCGGCCCGGCTATATCCAACATCTGCGGGGGGCGATTGCCCATTACTGGCAGGAAAACCTAGTGGACGACGTAGACGCAGTCGTAGTTTGGGAGGCGATGAAGCCCACAATACGGGGTGTGGACATCGCGTGGTGTGCGGCGGCCCGTCGACGACACCGGGAAACACTCGCTGAGGCGGCCACACTGGTGGAAACCCTGGAACAGCGGGGAGGGGGCGATGAGATTTCGGTGCGGTTGCTCCTGCAGGCACAACAGTCCTATGCATCTCTATTGCTTGATGAGGCTAGACAAGCGTGGCTGGCCACGCGGAGTAGAATATATCAGTGGGGGGATAAGTCCTGTACAATGCTCCATAGGCTGTGTCAGCGTCAGCTCCAACCGATTACTCTGCCGGACCTCACTGCTGGGGATGGGGTGGCGATCACAGACCCAGCTGAGCTGGCAGCGAGTTTTGCTTGTTACTTTACGGCACAATACGGTCTGAGGGATTGTCTGTCGGCGGATGAGGTAGCTAAATTCATTGATGACTTACCTCCGAGGGCGGTCTCGGATGAGACCAGGAAGGCACTCGACGTTCCCCTTACAGCGGAAGAACTAGGTAATGCACTGGGACAGCTCAACACGGGGAAGGCACCTGGGCCAAGTGACTTCCCGAGTGAATTCTATAGGAAATTTCAACTCCAACTGGGGTCCCATTACCGGAGTGCACTGGAGGCGGCGCGAACACAGGGTAGGTTGCCACCTGACTGGCGTCATGCCGAGGTTGTGGTCTTTCAGAAGCCAGGCAGACCCCCAGATAGACATGACTCTTATCGCCCAATATCTCTGCTCAATATAGAAGCTAAAATACTGGCTAAGACTCTGGCGAACCGACTACTCCCATATGTGACGGACCTGGTCCACCCAGACCAGGCCGGCTTTATGCCTCATAGGGCAACGCGGCACAACATCCGGCGGGCACAGGCGGCGGTAGATGCCATGGGGGCCACGGGGGAACGGGCAGCTTTGCTACTAGCAGATATTGATAAAGCTTTTGACTCGGTTAGTTGGACGTACCTCTTTGCGCTCCTGCCTCGTCTCAACCTGGGCCCGGTGTTTCTTTCACACATCAAACTACTGTATACCGATATTACAGCTTCGGTGCGCGTCTCCGGGGTGGTATCGGAAAAGTTTCCGATTGGTCGGGGGACCCGACAGGGGTGCCCACTGTCCCCGTACTTATTTGCCCTAGCGATGGAGCCTCTGGCCTCTTGGGTGCGCATAGATGCCCAGATGCGGGGTTTTGTGTGGAGTGGGAACCTCACTGATAGAATCGCATTGTATGCAGACGACGTCCTCTTCTTTCTTACTGATTTGCGTCGCTCGGGGCCCCGAGTCTTGGAAATCATGCGTATTTTCGGGGAGGTATCGGGCCTTTGTCTAAATCCACGTAAGTCCACTCTGTGGGTGTTGGGGGGCGGAGTTGTGGAGGACCCCTGGGCATCAGGATTGCAGGTAGCGGCCGGAGGCTTGAAGTATCTGGGGGTGTTCCTCTCGGAATTGGTAGATATTGCCTGGGAGCGTAACATTGTGCCAGTGTGGGAGAGGGTTCAGACGGACGTGAAAACGTGGTCTCGGATGCCCCTAACTATTTTTGGTAGGTCCGCGATCTTCAAAATGGTCGTGCTCCCACGCCTTTTATACCAGCTGCAAAGCTACCCCCACCTGATTAACCCCCGGTGGTTTCGACAGGTCAACTCTGTTTAGGCCGTTTCCTATGGGCTGGGGGGGCTGCCAGGGTGGCGCTGCGGACAAGCTTCCTGTCCACGTATTGTGGTGGTCTGGCCACTTCGGACCTCTTGTCCTATTATCAGGCCTCCCAACTACTGGTACTTAATGAATGGTGGTAGGGAGACAGGGGTGACCCAGCATATGCCCTGGAGCGCTCGCTGACGGGGGACAATACACTACACACGATCCTGTACTCAGCTAGGCTGCGGCGGACACTGCCGAGTGTCACGAGAATTGTCTTTGTTGTGTGGCGACAGGCGCTGCGTCGCATGGGCTGGTGGGGTAGATTAACAGCGGAGACCCCGTTGAAGAACAACGGGCAGCTTCCCGAGCTGACCTCACTGGCGGGGTTCGATAGCTGGGACGCAATTGGGATCTCGTCGTTGGGCCATGTACTGACCGGGGTCACCCTCAAATCATTCCAGGAGCTCAGTACTGAGTTCCACATGCCCCAGACCCAATTCTTTCGTTACCTACAATTTCGCCATGCGCTAGCGCCCAGCATCGCTAACATGGAGTCGCTCCCAGAATTTAGCCAAATTGAAGCAAAGGTCTTCATGGGAGTTCTTGGAGATAAGAAGGTCTCCCGAATCTATCAAACACTGGTCCCTCATTGCTCCTCCACCCTATTGCCCCTCAAAGAGGCCTGGGAGGCGGATGTTGGCCCCCTAGACGAAGATGATTGGAGGGAAGCCCTGGAATCCCCGCGAGGGACGGCCATTGCAATGCGACTTAGGCTGATCCAATTCAAGTATCTACACAGGGCCTATTACACCTGCGAGGGGCTGTGGAAGGCGGGACTGATTGGGTCTCCAGAGTGTCTGCGCAGTGGGGCTGAAACGGGTACACTGCTGCATACGGTGTGGTCGTGTACTGGGTTGATTGGTTTCTGGAGGGGCGTATGGAGTTGCCTGTCAGAGGTGTTGGGATGGGATCTTCCCCGCACCCATCGATTAAGGTTGCTCCATGTATTGGAGGGTGTCGGTGGTATATAAATGCCATCTATTGTTGCTGGGACTTGTTGTTGCCAAAAGAGACCTGGCCCGAGCATGGAAGGGAGAACGAGCCCCCCCCCTTGTGTGCAAGGAAGGCTGGGCTAGACTACCTTATGGGGCTAGAACGCCCGGTGTTTGAAGCGAGAGGATGCCCCCGTAAGCATTTTAAGATCTGGAAGCGGTGGGCAGACTATAGGGGGTTGATACTGGATCCCCCGGTGGAACAGGAGGAAGAAATATAGGTGGAGGATGCCGTACAGGCCTGAGAACTGTGTCATGCCTAGCACACTATGACCAAGTGCTGAATGTTTTCTATTCTCACGTGCATGGGGTTAGGGCGGGATAAGGGGTGGGTAGCAGGGATGTTGGGTGGTGGGGGGATGGCGGGTGGTGGAGGAGGGGGGGGTTCTTTTTGCCTTTTCTCCTTTTATTGATTGGACTTTGCACTAGTGATGTAAAATGTGCCATGATGCTTGGTGGTGATCTCCTGACTGTGGGGAGCCACGCGTCTTATTTTGCTTGATCACTCAATAAAATTTGTTGTGAAAAAAAAAAGATCTGGGTTTAATCCATCACTGTTCTTTAGCCCACTCTGCCACCCCAGTTCAGACATGGCTATATGCAAATCAGTCTGACCTTGTGCCTCATGGGAACAGTCCAGCCGGAACTGCCAAGCCATGTCTTCCCTGGACCGGAATGAAGCTTCCGAGGACCAGTTTCTGGCATTCCAGCCGTCTTCAGCCCGGCTTGCTTGAATCCAGTGGCAAAGTGAGCAAAGGACTCACATCTGAGCATACCCTGCCACACTTATGGCGGCCAAAAGCGGTACAAAAGGGGGTGGTGATGGACGGAGCATCTGAATCAATCAAACACTCACACCCAGTCAAAAGATCTGGGTTTAATCCATCACCGTTCTTTAGCCCACTCTGCCACCCCAGTTCAGACATGGCTATATGCAAATCAGTCTGACCCTGTGCCTCATGGGAACAGTCCAGCCCGAACTGCCAAGCCATGTCTTCCCTGGACCGGAAACAAGCTTCCGAGGACCGGTTTCTGGCATTCCAGGGAAGACATGGCTTGGCAGTTCGGGGAATGCTCTTCCCCTGGAAACAAGATCACTGCCCACCCTTCAGGCATTCAAAAGGGCTCTGAAAACTCATCTTTTTGTGCAAGCGTACCTGTAGCGATGTAGCAAATTTTATTTTTGATCAGTTCTGTTAGGCGCCTTGATGCCTTCGGGTTATTGTTTGCGCGTTATAAATTTTATTCATTCACAGGGTCAGACTGATTTGCATATAGCCATGTCTGATCTGGGGTGGCAGAGTGGGCTAAAGAACGGTGATGGATTAAACCCATATCTTTTGACTGGGTGTGAGTGTTTGATTGATTCGGATGCTCCGTCCATCACCACCCCCTTTTGTACCGTTTTTGGCCGCCATAAGTGTGGCAGGGTATGCTCAGACGTGAGTCCCTTGCTCACTTTGCCACTGGATTCAAGCAAGCTGGGCTGAAGACGGCTGGAATGCCAGAAACCGGTCCTCGGAAGCTTGTTTCTGGTCCAGGGAAGACATGGCTTGGCAGTTCGGGCTGGACTGTTCCCATGAGGCACAGGGTCAGACTGATTTGCATATAGCCATGTCTGAACTGGAGTGGCAGAGTGGGCTAAAGAACGGTGATGGATTAAACCCAGATCTTTTGACTGGGTGTGAGTGTTTGATTGATTCGGATGCTCCGTCCATCACCACCCCCTTTTGTACCGCTTATAGCATTTTATGGCTTAACAGGTGAGCAACACCCTTCAATCAAGGCTTCCTGCAATTAGTAACATTTCATTGTACATGGATATATATAGCAACCAATGTGAGGTGCAGCAGATGTCTAAATGAAGACAGAGTTAGCTTGCTTTTTCAGGATCAACACAGGAGGACAGTTGACCTCCACAGATATGTTTAGTGTTGCTGACAGGAGCACTGCTCAGTGGATCACAATACACAATCTTAGATCTGATCATATGGATGTTTACTCATCATGGGCACTGTCAGATTTTTTGTTTATCTTTCACATACCTTTAGTGGGTATTCTAAAAATATGATGGACTCTGACCTTCTAGAACCCTTGAAGCACACCCCTTCAAGAACATGTCCTGATATTATAGTCCACACAGTTTTCACTGGTGTACAATTATGCTAAATCCAACAATGCTAAATTTCAAGATCTTTTGTTAATTTCACTTAATATGAATTTGGAAATTTCAGGAGTTTAATTAAGATTTCCCTCTGGCTTCAGCACTTCTAAGCTTCTGTTCTGTTTCCTCAGATGAACCAGGATGCGGTGTTCGCCCCAGGGTACCAGTTCCATTCTTTTAAGAAAGTCCTGTTTGAGATGGGCCCACCGTACTCAGAGGAGGTGCAGCTAATATCATTCCATTCCATCTCCAATGCAATTTTCGGAGAGTGAGTAGATCAGGAAGTGGATTGAATTTTCATGATCCACCTTTATTCCACAGTTCACCTAATTAAAAAGAAAAGAAACAACCCTGTGCAATTGGTGTAATGGTGGGCGTCACCCAAAAGGTATCGGGGAGATGACCATTAGCCAGTGTTTCTGATCCACAATTGCCTTTTGTGGAGTGCAAAAATACATGTTATATTAAGAACTTAGAAAGAAGTCAAAATTTAAGGGAGCAAGTAGAGATTTCAAAAATTCTGAAGGGCGTACTCGTTGCCTGGATACAGCTACCAGCCTTTAAATATGGTGCTGTGGAGCCCGTCATAGATGGCATACTATGATTGTTTACATAGCGCTTCCTACCCCTGATGAGGTGCTGAACTGCTTTATGGATGTATATATACATCAATCAATCAGCCGATTTGCAGACCTGTGAGAGTATTCAGGTTCTGGCAGGGTCCAGTGGTACAGCCGAAGAGCCAGAGGTCATATTTATGAAAAAGTGGTGAACTGTGTTGTTAAGCCAAGGAAGCTAACAACATGCTTTGTCACTTTAGAAACGCAGGGCTGCACCATATTTACAACCATATGGTGCAGCGCTGCCTTTCCCCTGGTGATGGTGCTAACTTTAGCTGCCTAGCGCCAACAGAGGCACCCTAACACCATAGTGCAAAGGTGCCTGTGTTGAGGGGAAGATTGTTTATGTGAAGGAAGGTCCCCCTTCCTACACATAAACAATATTTAAATGACGTTTTGTAGCTTCTATGTGTGCTGCCTAATGAAGTTGCAAAACAGCATTTTTTTAAAAAAAGGTGTGCCTTCCTGCACAAAAACAATCAACCCTACAATGCAGACACCCCCAATGGTGTAAGGGTGTCTGTGTTGGCGCAAGGCAGTTCATTAAGCGCCACCACTGGGGAAAAGAGGAATCAGCCATATCTTGTAGGTACGGTTCAATCCTGCCCTTATCTTTTGACGCACAGCAATTCTGCAGGAAGGCTTGCTGCGTTGCCTTGCATCAAAATATTGTAAATGAGGCCCAGAGAGTTTAAAGAGGAGAGGGAGGAAACACCCTGTAAGAAAATATGAGGAAAAAGAAATAAGAGAAGGAAAACCACCTGTAAACAGAGAAAGGAAAAGAACAACAAGGAAAGAATGGGGAAATTAAGGGAGGGCATTTTTTTTAACCCTTTCCATGCTGATGACGAACCCCAGCTGTCATGCACTACGGTGCTCGTGTGCTGATGACGGCTGGGGTTCGTCACGGCCCGCCCATGTTCGTGTTGTTTACAGCACACCAGGGGAATCGCGGCTGCATGGAAAGGGTTAAACAAAGAAACAACAACCTGGTGGTTTCAACAGCCTTGGTGAAACATTTGTCATAACACGTTAGCCAAATTTGATTTATTAAAACTTCTTTATTCAGGTTGGGTTTTCATTAAACAAAGAAACAACAACCTGGTGATTTCAACAGCCTGGTGAAACATTTCTCATAACAGGTTAGCCAAATGTGATTTGTTAAAACGTGTTTATTCAAGTTGGGTTTTCAATAACATTACATTTGCCCTGTGTCACCATAGGGCTTTACATTAAAAGTGAGATTTAACCACCAGAGATGCACAGTATTCAGAGCTTATCAGAGACCTGTCTCAGGCTTCTTATACAATACAGCCCCGTTACTTGCCAGTTAAGTCTCCAACACCAGATAGACCCAAGAGCCATCTGACAGCAAAGATTTAAGCGGGCGGCTTCTCCTAAATGGTGGAGGAGCGACCCCTCACCTGCTGTGAACGCAGCAGGCAAACACTAATAAATAACATGGCATAATAATGGCATTTTATTTATTTTTCACCACCTCACACTGTGTATAGTGCAAGCTTGAGTCAGCGAGGCGGGGCTGAATCCTCCAATTGCAGGATTACTGCTGACCATTTCAGAGGGATGTTGGGTTGGCTGTCTGGCTGCATACGGCCAGCCTGACATGCGCACTTCCCACCTAGCAATCCCCAGGCTGTGAAACAGCTGGGCGATTGCTAGCACAGGCCCCCAGCCTCAATATGAATGCTGGGTTAGCATGCCCCCCACCAATCCTGGTGCTTTTCTCATGCTGAGAGCAGCTCCAGGATTGGTCAGAAGTTGCGTTCAACTAGGCAGGAAGGGAAGTTCTTCCCTTTTCTTCTCATGGACGTCAAACCACCATCGCCGGGAGTGCTGCACCTGGCTGGGGCATCATTAAGGTGAGTTGGGCACATGGCGCATCACTATAGTTTGGTATTGCCAGCCGCCACTGGATTTAAGAGAAACAAGCAAGGTTGAAAACCACATTGTCGTTCGGAGCCAATCTTTGGAAGGAATTGAACCCAGGCCTGATCCAGGTGCCCAACATTCAAGCTTTCAGTAAGCGCTGGGACATGATCCTTTTCCAGGAGGATCTTCTCCAAAATCTCACAGTCGACATAAGGTCATCACACTGTCTACATAAGAAGCAGTCCTAACTGAGATGCCACACGAAACAGGCATGTGCTGATTTACAGTAAGTAATGTTTAGAACATACCAACTATGGGATAGAGTGTTTATGGTAAATAATGGCCTGCTTGTTTATGCACTAGATTTCTAACAGAACTCTGATTGCTTTATTTCTTTAAGGGGTGGCCTGCGCGGTGCATATTTCGAATTTATAAACATAGATGAAGAAGTGATGGAATTCATCTACGTAAATGTCTTTTTTTGGGCATCCGCCAGCCTTGGGCATGATTGTGTTGGATTTGATGCTGCACCCACCGATGCCAGGAGACTCATCTCACGACACATTTGTGACAGTAAGTAGTGACTTTCTCCAGTATGGCGGGAGGAGGCTGGATGCAGGGAGTGAGTTTTAGTGCTCAGTGAAGAGCATGGAGGTGACATCCTGTAGGTTCTCATGGTACAGGTAAGTCTAGGGGAAGTATACTGAGATATTTTCAAGAGAAGTGACAATAAGTGTCTATATATCTAAAGACGTTTCACTATGTCTATGAATTATTCAGAGTGACATTGACTCTAACCGACTTAATATAACATACATTTTATGCAGTTTTTTTATTCTGATAAACAGCATATTTCATGCAAAGAGTGGGTGCTGTACAATCCGAAAGATTGCTTTGAGGTTAACATATGCATTGATGAGTTGCTTCATGCATGCACAAATGGCTTGATAAGTATCCAGGTAGTTGGAATATAAAATAAGGAGGATCCCTTGCTATAGCTATAATGCTTACATATGTTTTGGACCAGTGTGAGCCCTTCTCAATCCCCCCAAAAATTTTGGAAAGATATTTAACACAGTTATTTTAATCTACCTCAATAATTATTCAGTGCAGCAAACAGCCCCTTTGTTCTGATAGAGAAGAAGACATTTATGAAAAAATCTGCAATGTGAGCTGCTCCAATATTTCCTACTCAGGTTTCTATGTAATACATGTGTTTATCACTTTATTACCAAATAGGTGATTTTACGACTTTTAGCTTTTTGATTTATTGCCGCATTCGTGGTGCTTGTAAATGTTTGTTTATCAAATGATCCAGATTGAAGACTTTAGACATGATTGTCCCAATAAATAGCGAGGCTGGCAGATAATCTCAACTTTTAGTGACTGCAGTAGAGTGAAAATCATTGATCATACTGATCAAACTTATCATTTGGTCAGCCTCTCACAGACAGCTGCTACTCATGGCTTTACTTTGGAGAGGTAAATGATACCTGCATAGTATGAAGAGTCACTTGGGACTGACTGAGCCCTAATTTCAATTTAGTCAGGCTAAAGCCAGACTCATAAGGCTGTACAACATAAAAGATTGAAATCAAATATATCATATTAAATTCCTCACTGTGCCAAGGAATCTTCTCCCAAGAGAACTAAATGCTTCTGCAGCGTAGAGAACCAAAACTCATGGGTTACCGGTGAAGGGGTCGCTCCCCTCCGTAGTTGTTCTTCCCTGGCAGTTTGGGCTAGAGTGTTCCTATTGAAAGAGGACCAAGACTGCTTTTTATGTCATCAGTCTCTGTCTACCTTGACACAGTAGGCTAAAAACAATCAACAGGAATCTGGTCCTAGCGATTGCCATTGAGTAGGATCAATTCAGGCATTCCTCACTTCGGAGATTAGATGAGCTGCCCCTATATGGCTGTGGTGGAAGATGCAATGCCTCTGGCAACACACTCGCAGCCACACAGCACAACCAAAGTTTGCAAACATTCAGTGTTTCTTGCCCGAAGTGACTCCCGCCCTGAAAGCATTGCTAGCTGAATTGTCACTACAAGCTTCAAAGTCATACCCCAGGAAGAGGTGGACATGGGAAGCTGAGATTGCCCACATGAGTAAGGGGGCATTCCGCTGTACCACTCTCCATGCAATGGGTAGTGGGGGAAATGCAAGTTGATCTCTGCAAGATCTTTTGATGATGGGCGGATATATTGATGAGTTTACTGTTTGACCATTTGTGATTTCAGGAGAAGAAGGCGGTGCTGCACAAGCTGGCCATGCAAGCGAGGCTGGCAGAGGAGATTTTAAACCAAGGTTCAGGCATCCACTGTAAAGCCATCCAAGGTGCCATGCATGCGTTCCCCAGGATCGAGATCCCAGATAAAGCTGTGAAGATGGCACAGGTAATTTAATGCATGCTGCAAAGACTGATCATGTTCATTTAGGCATTTGTCACATATGATATGCTGTGTATTAAGATGTAAAGGCCATTATAGGAATTTTCTACATACATGCATTGCTAACGTGTCTTGCCAAGCTAACCTCCGGAGCACCTTGAAAGGCATCCCAGAAGAGTGAATCCAGGAAATAGGATCTGTATTTTTCCATCTGAATGGGGAAAAGACATTTGATACAGTGATACACACGATTAATGTTCAAGTTACTTCGAATGCAATTGTTAATAATTGTGAAAATTAATGAGCTGTGAGTCAACAGATCTACACAAAGGGTAGCTATTAAGGGTAACATGAATTTTACATGTATTTTAATGCGAATTCCACAGGGTGCAGTTTAAGGTCCAGTGCTTTTTGATAAATAATTTGCAGACACCACTGTAAAGATATTTGTAGGTAGAATTGCAAGACATACATTGTACAAGGAGCAATAGATGGGCTCAGAAGTATGGATAACACAAAAAATCCCTGTTTCCTGTGGGCATTATTCTGTAACCCATTGTTAAAGGACATCACACTATATTTGCTGATGATTCTTCTTGACAGATTTAAAAATGACCTACAACATTGGAGTAAACTACCTTTATTGATCCTGGGCAGGAACACCCAATTGAATAAGGTCAAGAGTATGCATTACATATTGGGCCTCTATTGCTTACTTCACAAATACTGATTTGACTCTTGGAGATAAGCTTTGGGATGAGGTTGCCGCATAAACTTTGCTATTGACCCAATGAAGAATCGTTTACAAAGACAGCATCTCATTTCTCGACTGATGGAGCTACTACTGGGGAAACCAATTGGTTGTGGTGAACGATTGGACACTGCTCGTGTGGTGGTCACTTAGTTCAGGATGAATGACAGGCAATGACTGAGAGAAGATACCTTCCCTTTCACTCCCGGGGGAAAGGCAGATGGGAGAGTGCCGGAAAACACTAGACCAGTAAATCACAGGAAGCATCCAAACTGGTGGTCTGAAGGAAAACCTGAGAGGTTCAGACAAGTTGGATTTGCTAAATGGGATATGATTGGTATATCAAAACTAGGCAATTTGTCCTCAGCCAATGAGATAGCTAATGATCTCCTCCTGTGACAGTTATCTTTTCTGTAATTTGTGACTAAAGATAGCAGTGTGGCTCACATCCTGCTATAGGTGAGAGTTTTCATTTGGGGAGCAGTACAGATACCAATCTTAGGTCCCTGGACCAAAGAACCAGGTTGAGGCCCAGTTCAAGAAATTGATGAGACACATAAACCAGTCGTGCACACGGATTATGGTGACCATGAGCACACATTTCTGATAATGCTTCAAGTCACAACAGGAACTTGGACTTTTAAATCTACCAGTGCAGGCGTGATGTTCTGGGGGGGACACAAGAAACAAAGTCAATACTTCACAGGCAATGTGCTATGTTTTGTTTTGATCTGATAGTGATGCCTTGCCAAGCATGTATATGTTTGAACGGTACCATGTCATGGAGGTCATTCTGGTGTCATGTGATTGATGGTGGAAGTTGGCCACATTGTGCAGCAATGGTATTGGACCTCTTCTATTTTAGAATTGGTTCTCCTGTGTCTTTACCACCATTCACGAGGGTACTCTTTGTTCACCTTCCTCCTCTCCCCTAGACTCAGGGCCTGGAGCCTGATGTGTTCTTCTGCAGGCAGCTACTGGACAAGACTGGAATCATTTTAGCACCTGGAAGTGACTTTGGACAGGCTGAGGGGACGCACCACATCAGGTAAGAAAGAATTGCCTCAATGCCCTGTAATCCTTGCTGCAATCCTGCTCATACTAACGAGAATCCCTGTTTGTAATGGAATAAATACACACTCAGAAACAACCCTGATTGGAGCAACAAAACACCCACTCCCAGCAACACATGCTGGGTGACTGAAATTATTTGGTAATGCAAAACCAAATCTTGTGGCAGACTCCACTGAATTATGAGCAATAAAACGCAAATTCTGTGACATGTTAATTAATTAAATTGAGATAGATGTTGTGGGATATTCTGTGGCGTTATAATGTAGATATTGTAACAATTTAACAGAGATAGGTAATAGGCAACTTTAATGCCAATTCATTAGAAAATGTAGCAAATATTTGAGAATTTAGTAATTTATTAAACACTGTAATGCCCAGCCTTTTAAGTAAAGACGTCTAGAGTATCAGCATGTCATCTTGTGGCTATTATAGATCAAATTAATCGAAGAAAAGTGGAACATACAAACATAAAAAGGCAAGGACATGTAAAGCTCAACCAATTGCAAAGTATGGACCCCCACTCCCCATATTCCAAATAGCTGCCCCTGTCGTCGCAAATGCTCAACAGAAAGCCAATTTAACAGTTCTGGGTTTGGGGGTTTTCTGAACCCGAGGAAGTCTAGATTCTGCTCTCAGGCTGTGGTTTAAGGTAATGGAGTCATTGACCAGGAGGATGGGAGATCTGCTTTGCTGATGGGGTTTAAAGAGCCAGTGATAAGGTGCATGTTGGCCAATCAAAGGAGGTGAACTGGGCTGTAATGAGGAGACAGATTGTGTAAGTATCTAAACCCTAGTTCCAGCAGGCATGGGGAATGATAGACTTTGAATTTGATCCATGACTATTGGAAATCAGTAGAGTTTCCAATGCTTTTCTGAAAGTTCAGAGCTAGACTGGCTGCATGGTTTTGCAGTTTTTTTCATTTATTAGTATTGTTTTTAGGAACCCAGAATGGAATCAGGGCCGGACTGGGAACCAAAACCAGCCCTGGCAAAGGGCTCGTCCGCCCCCCCCCCCCCCCCCCCCCCCTCCCCACTGGAGGGGTTGGAGGTGCCGCCGAGCGCCGGTTTTTGGCCGATTTTGTTGCAGGGCCGATTTTGCAGCTATGCTGCAAAAACGGCCCTGTAACAAAATCGGCCCCCAGGGACTCAAATCCGGCCCCCACCTTGCGGCGCACCGGGGGATTGCCCGGTGCCCGCAATGGCCAGTCCGGGCCTCAATGGAATACTTCGCAGTAGTCTTTCGCTAGGGCCTTTGTCAGATTCACCCGGATTGTTTGCAGCAGCCAGAGATTTTTTTTGAATCATAGACAATTGTAGGCTAACATGTCTGACTATGGTATTGATTTGTGGAGCGAAAAAACTTTTTCAGTGAGGTGATAGAAGGGGATCAAGCTTTTAATTAATCCAAAAGAAGCGTTTCCTGGTTGTCCCCACCCCATGCTTTTGTTCATTCAAATAGCAAATACTTTCTTTCAATCAGTGGGATTTTTGGCCTAGGGGCCTAATGTACTATTTTGTCACCCAGTGCAAGGCAAGAATCAAATTTGCTGTGCTGTGTTGTGTAAAAGGTTGCAGTAGGGTAGCACTGCACCTGCTAAGTTACTGAGGTGCTTCTGTCATCCTCTACACTGCTGCTCTTTAGTCTGCCTTGTGATCTGCACACCCTCGCACCATTGTGGGTTCCTTTCCTGCTATGTGCCTGAAACTTACATTATTAAAATGATCCTGTTATTTAGAGCCAGAGTCCTGTCTTCTCTCTGCACCAAGAATGGTACTGAGTCATAACATCCTCTGTCCCTCTTCCTAGGATAACACTCTTTGAGCCCCTGGAGAAGCTGAAGACGGTTCTGACTTCCATCAAGGACTTTCACAAGATGTTCCTGCAGGAGTATTCTTAAAAGCACCGTGCACAGGATGCCACTGCAGTCCTGCCCCACTGGGCACCTAGATGTCCATCAATTCATTATCGTAATCAAAATCAGAACTCTGAGTATTTCAAGCTCATGAACTGAACTTTAAATGTAGATTTTGGAGTCTTTGTGTTGGTCCAGATTGAAAATGGCAATACCAGAGGCAAAGCAGATACGTTTGAAATCAAAAGAAGACACAGAAGGATTTAAACACCCATGACACAGAAGATTAATAAAGCAAGGACCCCTACCTGTGCGATGTGTCTACCTTGTTTCACCGTTTTACTTCTTCCAACTCCCAACGACTCCCGAGTGAGGGGTCTGGTGAGGGACTCTCGAGTGAAAGTTCTGGTGAGGGACTCTCGTGTGAGGGTTCTGGTGAGGGACTCTCAAGTGAGGGTTCTGGTGAGAGACTCTTGAGTGAGGGTTCTGGTGAGGGACTCTTGAGTGAGGGTTCTGGTAATGTACTCTAGTGAGGGTTCTGGTGAGAGACTCTTGAGTGAGGGTTCTGGTGAGGGACTCTTGAGTGAGGGTTCTGGTAATGTACTCTAGTGAGGGTTCTGGTGAGGGACTCTTGAGTGAGGGTTCTGGTAATGTACTCTAGTGAGGGTTCTGGTGAGAGACTCTTGAGTGAGGGTTCTGGTGAGGGACTCTTGAGTGAGGGTTCTGGTAATGTACTCTAGTGAGGGTTCTGGTGAGGGGCTCTTGAGTGAGGGTTCTGGTTAGGTACTCCAGTGAGGGTTCTGGTGAGAGGCTCTTGAATGAGAGTTCTGGTGAGAGACACGAATGAGATTTCCGGTGAAGAACTCTCGAGTGTGGGTTCTGGAAAGAGACCCCACATGTGAATGGCTGCGGGTGCTCTTTTGGGTGCTAGTTCAACTTCTTGTGGGTTTAATAAAGAACTCCATGTACTGTGTTTGATTCTTTAGCAAAGAATGATGTGGAAATAATGAATTGTATTTATTTTAGTGGGGGTTGTTCATGTAGCACCAACATCTTTTCATAGGTGTCTCCAACCAGTCAATCTCGAGCTATCAGGCGCTCACAGAAACCTTTGGAGTAGCTCCCAGCCTTGAGTCAATTCTTAACTAATAACTTCAATAAATGAGTGTTCCATTTTTCTTTTGAAGATAAGGAAAAGCTGGGCCCAATTCACAGAACTAATCTGAGACAAAATCCTAACCTTACTACTTTTGGTATTCACAGAAGGCATTTACTAGTAGTAAAGTTGGGATTGTGTCTTAAGTTTGATTTAAGACAAACTTAAAACAGACTTAAGACAAGATCCTAACTTTACTACTTCTAAATGCCTACTGTGAATACCAAAAGTAGTAAGTTTAGGATAAAGTCTCAGATTAGTTCTGTGAATCGGGCCCCATGTATTTATTTTATATTATTTTCAGGCTGCAGGTAGTAGAGCCTGATAATGAGCAGTGCCCCACTCAGATGTATGACCCATGTGAGTCACTGAGGTTCAAAACTGAAGCACAGAGGTATTTAACTCTTACATAAATGTAATTCTCAACTCAGTATTGGAGCATGAAAACAAAATGATTGTTCTGAATGCTTTTAAATGAGAGATAATTAAACCAATGAGTTAATTTAATGATTAAGTTAACTTTTCATTTTCTCCCTTCACATTTACAAACGGCATGCTTCCTGCTCCCAGTGGCCAATAGACACAGTGCCATATTTATAACTGAAAATGCAGTAATTTTCTTTTAAATGGGAGAAATTTTAAATGAAGAGAAATTTATCTCTGAAATATTGTCAATGTTTTTTCTACTTTAAATTAAGTCAATTAAGTCCTATTGTTTTATGAGGCTTATTTCTTCACTTTAAGTTCCTCACTCTTAAACAAAAGACTGCATGTTCCTGTTATAACTATGGCACCATATCTACACGCCACTGGGAGTAAACTGCCTGCTGTCTGTAAAGACACATTGACATGGCAAAAAAATGTAAATGAGTTTTATGTAATGCATATGAACATAAAGTTAACTCTTCAGTTGAATTTTCTCCCATTTCATATTGTCGCATTTACACATAGCAATCAGCTTGCTCCCTGTGGCTGGTAGACATGCTGCCATATTCATAACAGAAATGTACATCTATTTTTTAAATCGGGGAAAATTTTAAAGTGCAGAAAAATGTTCCATCGAGTCCTTATTATGAACATTTTCACAGAAAATTTTTGTACACTTTAAATTTCTCCTATTTGAAAAAAAGTGGTTGTGTGTTTGTGTTGTACAAGTAACTGTGCCACATATGTTGAAAGGTTTGTCCTGCGCCACTTGTACATATGACAAAGGATCTCAGTCACCCATACACAGATATCCCATTCATTTACACACACATTCTTACATCTCCACAGACCATGCACTCATTGACTCACATGACAGCCCTATTGTAGTGCACCTGGGCACAGTATTTTGTTGAAACCATCGAATTGGGCTCCATGGACATTAGGTTTAAAGTCAATGAAGCTGGGCGAGGGGGTGTCTTGTAGCAATGCATCAATATCTTGGCCTTCAATAGCTCACAAGGATTTTCACTGATCAGAAGTAACTTTCATTTCAGAAAATGTTGGAGACCTCTCTAGCTGAGAAGGGAAGCAGATAGTGGGGTTGCAGTATTGGTGTGTTTGCTTCCAGAAAGCAGGCTGGGGCAGGTGCTTGAGCCTTGTGAGGGAGACAAGGACAGTCAGAAGGGAGGCTGTGGGTACGTTACAGCAGAAAGGTGATAGAACTATAATGTGCAGAGCAAAGTGTCACAAAAGGCCTTGCAAGTTGATTGGCACTGGGAGCATACTCTTTATATACGGAAGTAAGATAGGTGACAGTGAAATTAGCGGTGAAGGTCAGGAGGATAAGGATTCGACACGGCAGGGACGGGGAAAAGAACTGGAAGGGGACATAAAAGGGATCATCACTTATGGGAATAACTATGCGTGTATATATGCTTTATTTCGACAACAAGTGTCATAAAAGCTGTAGAAAGACATTATTATGATAAAAAAGAATACAGATTAAACATATGATGCAGCAATATGACAAAAGAGATATACACAAGCAGTCAACATCAGTACACTAATGCACCCCCGTAGGAGATGCGGTTGCCAAAAGCTGCATGATAAAAACTATTATACAGTTCATCAGTAAAAACATAAATAAGTGCAGCATAACAATCCCCCCTAGGGGGTTATAGGGCCAATATGAAACCCCCAGAAACACCTCATGGAAGTTGATTAGGCCCTCATTAGAATAACATCAGGGAAAGCCAAATGTAAAGTATATGTGCATAAGTGGAGAACTCAGTGAGCGGCAAAGTGGCCTTCAAACACTTGAACTATTTCATCTTGACTGTAGTTAGTTCGGTGTCAGGCCTCTCTCGATAAGATCTTTTGTCTAATTAGCCATGCGTGGCTAAGAAATTTAGCCGCACCACACGCAAATAGGGGTCGGGGGTCGGACCTAAGAATGTTTAGGGCAGCACGGTGATCCTGTGTGCCCAACTGCAGGAATATTGGTTTTAGCCACTTAGACCTCAGAACATGATATGCCGACATGCAAACATAACGTGTGCAACGCTTTCCAGTGGGACCCTGCAAAATAGATGTTTGTTTGGGGGGGTGCCATTGTGCAGTTGTCAAGCAGGCAGGGAGTGTGCCAAACCTAAAATGAATGTACAACATTCTATCCCTCGGGACCTGAATAATATCTAGTAACCTCAGTGAGGGCTTCAGCATACTTTAGCGAAAGCTCAGGTGTCCGCCTTATGCGAGCTCAGAAGAGCAATGGGCACCGCCTTGCAGTATCCCCAATTGGCCGCCTGCTCATATCGAGCATTAGAGGTGTAAGTGGAATTTTATGGGTCAACATCACCAGGTCCCTGAGGAACTTATGTTCTGATCTACGAAGATCATCAACATTCTCGAATCCCCATAGCTCAGCTCCATAAAGAGCTGTGCTAATTTCTTTGCAGTCATAAACCACAAGGGACGGAGCAACTGGTCTACTGTGTGAAAGCGGTGTTCTTTTCCTAATATTCCTGCCACTCGTTTGTGTCCCATGAGCATCTTTGATAGGTGGGGCCTCCATGACATTTTGTCGGAGAGTTGGACACCAAGGTATTAGCATAAGAATGGGACCCCCTCTATTATTGTTTCAATGGTCAGGGAAAGAGAGGAAAAGCAAAGCACTATCAAAAAGTATATTCCCCCTTGACCTCTATAACTTTAACGGTATATATCCAACACTTTAATTTTGGTATTTTAATACATGAGGGCAAACAACAAGAAAAGTTTTTTTTTGGAACTTTATAATTTTATTATTTTTTTTCCTTTAGTTGTATTTCTTAGTACAAAAGTTTTTTTCATTTATCGATTTATCACATCAGTTAATATATTTTATCAAAAAACACATAGTATAAAACACATCATTTTGTAATATCATCAGTAAAAAACTATTTCATGCAGGGAAAACAATATACAAAACAATAAACACTCTCACAGGTACATACACCTCTTACTTGTCATACATACTACATTCATTCTTGATTCTGCGTCTGAGGGATCGCAGGTGGAAATGCAAATTAATACGCAAGGTCGACGCGTTTCGGCAGTGTAGACCGCCTTCCTCAGGACCTGTCTTGCAGAATGCTCATACACAAATAATATTTTTGTGGCCCCTGCATGGTTGGGTATCTGTAACGATAAATGACATGCATTTGTTTCATTTGTTCTTCATAGTACTTTTTTTTCCATTGTTATCAGTTACGTTGCCCTATGTATAACCAGGAAAACACTATTCATTTACACATATTATACTTTAGTTACTATGACTCTCTTGTGGTTGAACCCAAAATGAGCAGCAGGATGACATCCCCGTGACTCTCATAGTCGACACAAAACTCAATCCATATGAGTTATCCTCGAGTTATGTACCAATGAACGTGTTAAAATTTCATAAAAACTCAAGTACTGTTGTTAGAGAAGACTTGTTGGATAAGAGTTATCTTATATATCCACAATTTATGTTAAATGACAGGTAGAAGATATTATCACTTAAGACATAAGGTAATATCAATAGATAGGTACAATTATATATTTATCTGCATGTTTTATCTATTTTGAGACTTTCTCACATGCGAAATAATTTTTCAACATGACAGGTTGAAAGTATTGTCACTAAGATCAAAAACAAAGTACCTTCAGTTCTGGGAAAGGATTCCTATCAAGCTTCAAGCATTGACTTCAAGGTTTATTTTTGTATTACTTCCTGTATGAGATTAGGAACAAAATCTGTCACTATTATGAGATATTATCTTTATAAAAGAGGGGTTTATCAAGTAACTATGCACCAATTGCTTACCTATTTTATCAGCTATTATCTTTTTTCTGCTGGTTGTTGGTGTAAAGGCTTGTTATTTATGGATCCGATGTTAGACTGCAGAAACCACAAAAATAAACAGAGAACAAACCCTGACAATCTGATGCTTATTGTAGAAGGGAAATGTATTAGTTGTCTCCATGTTACTGACCTTGTTGCCACAATGTCTGAAACTTGGAGCATGAAGAAACTCTCTCAGTGATTGTAAACACGAGTAACCGTTGTGTTATTATTTTCGAAACCGTTTGAGACAAAAACACATAGACCTAATCTTACTAGCGTTTTACTTTGCACAGATTTTAAGATTATGGTTTTACTGATGATATTACAAAATGATGTGTTTTATACTATGTGTTTTTTGATAAAATATATTAACTGATGTGATAAATCGATAAATGAAAAAAACTTTTGTACTAAGAAATACAACTAAAGGAAAAAAATAATAAAATTATAAAGTTCCAAAAAAAAACTTTTCTTGTTGTTTGCCCTCATGTATTAAAATACCAAAATTAAAGTGTTGGATATATGCCGTTAAAGTTATAGAGGTCAAGGGGGAATATACTTTTTGATTGGACACCAAGGTAGTCAAAGGTGCCGAGTCTTTCTAGGAGTGTGCCTCCCAGCAAGAGATTGCTTCTAAACGATTTATGGGGATTTAAACTTAGTTTTGGAGGTATTGATGACCAGCCCCATTGAGTCGCAAAAGAGTTGGAATCTGTTGAGTAATATTTATCGCCCTGCTGGGGTCTTAGACACCAGCAAGGTATTGCCTGCAAACAGTAGGGTTGGTACTTTGTTGCCCGCCAAGGTGGGTGCGTCTGCGGGATAATCTTGCAAAAATATATCCACCCTGTTCATATATAAAATATATAAAGAGACCTGAGTGGGAGCCATAACGCAACCCTGTCGGACTCCCCTATTGACAGGGATCCTCTCTGTCAGCTGACCTTGTGCCCCCATCTTCTTTGAGTAATTACCCTCATGCAACGGAAGCAGCAGGTTGAGGATGATGGGGGATGATTCCCCGATTTATAAGTGTGTGCCACAGCTTGCTCCTGGGAACCAGGTCAAAGGCAATCTTTAAATCAATAAATGTGAACTAGAGACCGCCTTTGCCGATTATCACTACTTTCTAGTAAATAAGAAGCAGCCTGAATACCTGATCCATCTTTCTGGTGAAAGACCAAAACACTGCCTGATACTGGGAAAGGATGGTTTCATCTTCTGCCCATGACTATATTCACTGCAACAAAACTCTGCCGAAAACCTTCGGAAGTGCGTCTATTAGACTAATTGGTCTATAGTTTAAGGGATCATCCCTGGTGCACTTTTTATAGATCAGAAACACCTAAGCACCTTTTCAAGACCCCGGTACTGGAGCTCCACTGGCAATGGCGATGACAAGGAGGAGTGTCTGCAAGGAATAAATCACCAGGCAGACCATCTGGTCCCACTGCTTTGCTGGGCATTATTTTCCCTAGCACAGCCTCAATCTTGGCCAGATCAAAAGCCTCACTGTCAACCTCAGCGGGTCCATAGGAATCGCATTGCTCTGTGGGCGGGTTATCGCTCAGGTACAGAGTAGAGCTTCCAGAAATTATCGTACCATTCTTGGCCTGTGATATGATTGGGAGATAAGCATGAGCCCCTCTTGTCTCTCCAGGTCAGGTTCCAAAATAAGTTGGTATCCCTGGCTGAGCATGCTTCCTTCAGTTGTTGCCAGCGGGATTCCTCCCATGTTATCTTCGCTTGATGTAAAGGTGCTCTTTAACTTTTTCTTGCAGTTTTAATCAGGGGGCAGTTGTTGTCTTTGATTGTTACAGCTAGAAGCAATCTCTTGCGCCTGCAATCTTTTGTGCACCACAATTAGGGCCCTCTTGAGGGCAAGCTGGACTTGGTGTTCTGGTTGGGACCTAGAAAGTATGCACTAAGTTGTTCCACAGTGCGAGAATGGAGCAAGGGCACAGCTGCCAAACTCCATAAGCCTGAGGCTGCAGCCTGAAGTTCTATTGTGCTTGAAACCAAGACTTAACGTATGCCAGTGATCTTAAATTCTTGCAGGGCTATCTTATGCCATTTTAAGAAGCTATAACAATTTGAGGGAACTATCTCTCTGGTGATGGTTAAGGGTAAGATGCTCTCTGGTTGGTGAAAGGCTTCCCATAGGGGATTCAGGGTTGCACAGAAGGGGTTATGGTCACTGTCTGTGGTGGTGCCCACGTTCAAGTCTACTAAATCTCCTCAGAGCCTTACATCTTATTAATGTAATTGACACGTGACTGGCAGCTGGCTCTGTTACATGTGTTTGCACCCTGTCTATCCGATGGTGTTCTGCCGTTGGCTGCCCTTAAACCGAACTCCATGGTAAGGGCTTAAAGTAGGAGCACCAGCTGTGACCATCTTTTAACTGGAGGTAGATTTAGTGGAGGGACAGCCCATTTGTTATCAATGCCCTCGACTCCTAACATATCCTCTGTGTCCAAGGGCTCAAAGGAGCAGTTAATATCTCCTGCCACCACAGTTCTGGAGTGAGGAGAACAGCTAGCTAGATTTTCTTCTAGTGCTGAGATGATAGGTGAAGGTCTGGCCTCTTCAGCCCCTTGTGTAGACATTAAAGAGATCAATCATTCCCCCCCAGACTCCCTGATACTAAGTCTTAAGATGTCTGTGTTGGAATTTGATTGGCAAGTGATTCGACAGCCTAGAGCAATGTTTTCCCATATAATCAGTCCCCTCATATAATCAGTCCCCCTGACGGGCGCCTTATCCCTACCGTAGTTGCTAGAAAGTAAAAACAAGCATAACTTGGTTTATATAGAGGTGCCAGACTCCAGGTCTCCTGGAAAATGCATATGTCAAAACCCTCGATTAGTTCGCTCCAATGGAGGACTGACAGTTTGCTAAGCCCTGACACATTCCACTATATTATCTTCAGCTGCTGTTGACCTGGAAAACCAGATGCAGTGTTTTTAGTTGGAATGCCTTGGCTAGGTGAAGCTAGAGCTTGGGAATGTGCTGAGGGGTTTAAGGAAGTAGGATAATCTGCTCCCACCACCTCCCACTCGTTAATGGAAAAACAACATGATCACATATGATATCCCCCCGGAATCTATCTCCCACTAGATCAGGCCAGTAGATGAAATCAAAGTACTGGGGAGAAGGACCATGCAGTTTGGAGAAACAGTGTATGATCTGGGAAGCATTTGGGACTCACTCTGTAGTCATCCATTAGCCTCCAGTGAAGTACATCCTGCTAAAGAGGTAGATGATTGCATAGCAGGTTGTCTGGACTGACTGACCGATGGAAATCGCCTAAACTGAATGGAAGAAGTATCTGGAGAGCAAGTGCGGAACTCCAGGGCAAGGGGTTTTCTGCCAGATCAGGCCCATTCAAGGTAAGCTCAATATGATCTAGCAGTTGAGCTGGAGAAGTGTGCCTCCGAGCCCTGATAGTGTCTTCCCGGATTACTGAGAGGCCAAACAATCTGCGCTTTCAACACCGTGTCTAATGTCCCGCTTGGGTACATTAACCATGTAGATATTGGGGGCGTGGGACAATTTGGAAGTGTCTAGATGGATCGGCCGTCGTTGTGCACTGCATAAGGGATGTTTCGCCTGTGATAAAAAAAAAGTTGGTTTGATACAGTTTGGGAGGTTTGTAGAGTCCTGCGTGGCTACTATGCAATGGCAGTGGTTGCGGTTGTTAATTATGTAGTTATTGGGATTAATCAGGCGCTTAACTGTTGGAAGAAGTGGGACGTGTTAATTGATCAAGGCAGCAGGGGGGCGCAAAGTGGGACCACTAGACATGGTGCCCCTACCGTGAGTAGCTGCCTCATGCACAATATAATGATCCTGACGAGGTTGTGGTTGTGGGGGGAGTCCTATCTTAAGGATGGTGCTCTCCGGACAGGGGGGATCTTTTAGCAAAAGTAGTTTAACCAGGGAAGAAAGGCCTTCAATCATAGATCTTACAGTCCCTATTTCATGTCTAAGTGTGTTGGTAAGTTGGTGCGTGCCCTGGGATTCTGAATTAGGCCTAGAGCCTGTCCCTACATTATATATGAGGGGTGGCTGAGGTGTAACTGCCCTGTGATCACTAGACAAAACTCTGATCTCTCTCCGAAAGGAAAATGAATCACCACAGATATCTTCACACTTATTGTAGTCTGAAAACCTGCTTGATTGATAAGGAACTCTGCAGCGGGTGCTTTTAAACCCATTCCAACAAAAGAGAGAGTATACCCCAGTTAGACCAAAAGGGACCGGTTAGTTAGTACTTATCAAAATAACAAAATTCCCTTCTGTGTCTCATTCACTAAGTAAATAGTTTGTACTGAAACAGAAACTACACAGAAAAATAAGATATCGTAACTGATCTATTTAAGTACATCTATTTTATTACAGTCAATGTGGACAAAAGCCTGCTTTCGATTGCACTTACATTTAAAATTGATTAAAAATCATCAAAATGATACAATTAAATAACAATGACTGTAAATAAAAGTTTCCATAAAAACATTACAAGTGTATGATACAAATCCCTTTCGTAAATATGAAGTGAAACAATTGCAACAGACAAAACAATCTATGAATACATTTGACTCAAGTAAAAATTGTTGTCAGAAGACAATGTGTCTATATCAATACATTTGACTCAGATAGTGATGTTGTCAAAAGACAGTGTGTTGACGTAGCGTTTCGGTGTATCTTTTATTTTTTTTGACACTTTCTTCAGGACTCAAATAAAAATCGTAACTTTTTTCATAAATTTCATAAAAACAGACGATACATCTAAAAAAGAGAATAGAATACAATTAAAATAGATTCCTTTTTGTGTAAACATGAGCTACTATTTTGGTTCAGTGCATCCTATTATATATCATATAATCAATACAACTCCTGATGATACACGTATAGCTAGGTTAAAAATTGTTTCACAACCATAGTTAATAAATCTATTTTTGTTACCAATTATACGGGGTCTAACGAAAAATAGAGAACTATAAAGAATCTCACCCCAATGTACTTTAACGGGGTAGTTCCAGTTATGCATCCGTATTTAAATCATGTTGCAACTGTCAAAGGATGTCCTTGCTTCAATGATAATCTTAAAGGCACCCTGAAAATAACAAACCTGTAATTAGCGAACCCTTTATTTACCGGTTATTATACATTATAACCCTACTCTTCTCATTACTTACTTGGGAAGGATGAAAGATCCAGGCTAGGTCAGACAACTTTATAAGGCCTCTCCAATGGCCATTTATCTATTAATGGAGTATTTAATTTGTATCAGTCGAGATTTTTCTTTTCCCAATTCAATATTACAGAGGTACATTTGATGAACTTACTCACAGCTATTTCTTTCCACTTTTATAGCTCTTTTTTCAATTTTGGAGTTTGATTAGGTTAATATTCTGTAAACCTTTCTTATGCCTTTGTTGAACCCAGGGCTAGCAGACCTGTCTTTGTCAATTAATCCGGTCACAATACCTATATAAATTACAAGGCAAAAGTTTTCTTTTAAATATACTGGGGAATATATTGCCGCCTAATACCGTGTATTATATATTAATCAATTATTAATTCTTCCAATTCCCTCATTAACGAGGTATAATTTTTCATTCCATACTTGTCATCGTAACAATTCTTTACACAGGTTCATTAGAATTTGTACTCCTTACATCGATGTCCCATTTTAACTTATCCTATTTTCTATCTCAATCAATTCCGTCACTTATTTAGGCAGTTATAACGATTATTAAGCATTTTCAAGCCGCATCGTTTTCCGCACCATTATATGTCTTTTCTTTGCGGTATGTGATAATCTATTCTTTACCCGGGTAGCCAGGGCCGGTCCTAGCCATGGGCGGTATGGGCAGCTGCCCAGGGCCTCGCGCTCAGGGGGGCCCGCCGCCGGCCCTGCAGTTGCGGGAATAAATAAATGATGATGGGGAAAAGCGCTGCGCAGTGAGCACAGCACAGTGCATTCTTCCGTCCAATAATATCGAGTGTGTGTGTGTTTATTTGCAGTTACCGGCCTTGAGACTACCCCTCACGATAGGGAGACATAGCAGACTTTTTTTTAATGTGACCTAAAATGAATCAAAAAAGCGTATAAACAAGTGCTGTTGTAGCTGCAACCGTTAGTGCTACGAGGCTGAGTGCTGGGACCGTAGGTGTGTGAGACGGGTGTGTCCTTGTTTCTATTTAAAAGACTGGGTGAGACGGCCCCTGGGCAGCTGTGCTGTAGAGCTCTCATGATGTTCTCAGGCACGCTATAGAAACATACATGCAAATTTAGACGTTGTGCACTATTATATAAATCTGTGATTACATGGGGCTGTGCCTGTAATTGTTTAAATGGTGAAAAATAGAATCCGTGCATTTAAAGTAAATAAGGCAGATTGTATTGAAGCGCTTTCTCAAAGCAGTAGTTATCTTCTGAAATAAATGTTTTTGTTTTACTGTTAGGCACTTGAAAAGTGGGCAAATAGACCATATTTACACCATAATAACCCTCCGCTTCAGAGTTCGCAGCTGTATCTGTTATAGCGCATTTTTTACATGTAGGCAAAATTTAGCGAAGGTATTGGAGTGCTATACAGGACCACTAGTGTCATAACGGAAGAATATATATTTTTTGTACAGACAGGAAAATGTAGTGCTTTGCCCAGAACTATAGGGCTTTAAGTTAACATCAAGACTCAAACCTTGTTCCCAAGCACAAAGTAGATAGATGTGGCCGTAATGCCACATCCTCTATCCTCTTGAGTTTGTGCTACTGGACATCTCGTGAACATGGCATGGACGGAAACGAAACATTGCTGCAAAACGAACCTTTAAACTCATTTCCCAGGTTCATTATTTATTGCTTTGGTGATGCTGTGATTCACGCTACGGAAACGTGCATTCACATTTACCCGCTGTGCACTAGTATCTAAATGTGTGTGTCTGTGTGAACACGAGGCCATGCCTGTGCTTATAAATGTTTACATGGTTACAAATAAAAACAATGCCCTAAAGGGGATATACATCAGATAGTATTGGAGCGCTTTTGAGAATCAGCTGTTCAATTTGTAAAGGAAATATTTTTTGACTGTTAGAACTACTGGATGTTACGACCATAACGTCAAGACTCGAACTATGCTCTCCAGCACCAAAGTACAGAGATGATGCTGTTATGCCACATCCTCTTCAGTGCATGGTATTAGGCATCTCCTCTACATGGCATCTACAAAAACAAGCATTGGCATAGCCAATAGGTCTCGCCTTTGGGACCTTATAAGTTTTTAGCCAGGCAGCACATTATCTATTACATTAGCCATTTAAGATATTAAAGTTTGGGGTAAATCAATGGCAGGAGACAATTCATATGCTGTCAAAAAATCCATCAAATAAATGAATATGCAAGCATATTAGTAATAATGATTTTTTTGTCAGAAATTGATTGATACCTTGATTAACTTCTAGAAGTCATCGGACCATGTGTTTGCTATGTGCAGATTCGCTTCTGTGTTCTGTCAACCCCACACTATAGGGAAGGCACAGACATACCCAGTTGAAGCAATGTAGTATGGACTTGAAGCTCCGCCCACTCTCCACCCATATTTTTCATTGGCTTGCTTCATTGTAATTTGTAAAGGGTGGCTTCGGATTCGTTAATAGGCTGGTTAGTCCCTCCTTAGTATCTCCCGGTCTTCATTTATAACCTCCCATGAGGGATGGCCCTTTTACTTCATATTTAATCTGTAAGCACTATTTTCTTTAATGAGTTTCTCCTACTGGAGTCACAACATGCTTTTCTGCAGCATTCTGCACCATGCGTGCTTTTACTTTACAAGCAGCCTGTGACATTTGCGGACACTTCTTTGAAATGAAATTGGTCCAGCATTTACAGGAGATTGAGCTATTGGCATTGTAAATGACAATGACTTATTTATGTGTTAATTATCAAAACAGATACATAACAGGCATTGTCATTCACAATGCCAATAGCTTAAACTCTCGCAAATGCGAGACCTATTGCATTGCACATGCTTGTTGTCCATGTTACTGATATCCACATTAGGTCTCTTCAGGGATGCCAAATAAGATCAATAGTCCTGCCATGTCACTTTCTGTGATGTCACTTCTTGTGATGTTACATGCAAATTAGAGGGGCCTCACATCTTGACTTTCGCCCGGGGCCCCAGAAGTTCTAGGACCGGCCCTGCGGGTAGCGCTCAGAGAATCTTAGGAAATTCTTTTCCAAACAGAATGTTATGAACGAACAGAGTCTTTTAAAAAAAAAGAATATCAGTAATACAAAGGGCCTGTCCACTATACCTGCATTTTACCCATAAATTCTATCCTCCCCGCATCGCTTACCTATATCCTCGGTATATCGCAAGTAGACCTGCCAGGATTCTGGTTCTGTTTGTAAAGTTTCTTTAGCAGGACTAACCCTCCTTCTATACTCATCCAGATTAAACAAAGTATAATTACATACATGGCTGCCAGATTTAGGTCATGTTTTCGCGTTCTACTGGTATTTGTAAATATCAATGTAATACTGTTATTAATCATACCTTCAGAGTTAAGTGTTCATTATTTTGGTTACATGTCCCTCTGCTTTTATATGGCTATTACTGCCACATGAGTCACTCAGCATGTTTGTTGAGTGATATATTTCACTGACCTGCAACACACTTACTTGGTCGCCATGATGGAATGGGCAGACCCCCATAGTCCATCCATCATGTCACTTAAAATGAGGGCAGTTAACAAAATTATTTTTAAAGTATTTTTTCCACGTCAAGGCAATGCTTCAAAAACATTGTATGTTATCTATTTTTTATTTCAACAGGGTATTTCTATTTTTTGTCATAACATAATTTGTCTAGTTGCACTTTTCCATCATTAGCAGGTATCAGTACCTGAGCTGGATGTATTTACCCCACCTGAAAGGAACATCATGGTGTTCCCTTCTTCCTATATATTCATTGTCTTCCTCATTTTAATTTTGAGGTGTACTCCAATGTTATTACTTATCTCTTCTTATGTCACTCTAATTTCAATTATGAATTATTCACCATTGCTACAGGGGCGACGAATGGTCCTTCTAACAATTATTCATAATGAATATAGTCCTTGCATCAAACAGCTGTCCAAGGGTTTATCAGACTACCATTCTTTCCTATTCCTCTCTATTATTGAGGCCCTGGCTGTATGCTTTGTAATTGGACATAAACAATTGCACATATAAACATCCTAGGAATGCTTGCTGATCAAGCATTCCTCCTAACTAAGCAACCACAATACCCCCCCTCCTTAATAAAATAACTAAAAACAAAGAAAAGAAAATGAACACAAAATAATCAAAACTGCATAAGCAGTAGATTTCGCGATGGATGATTTGATACTCTTGAAATCATTCTCACATTCTGGAGACAAAAAGAATTTATAATCTTTTTCCTTTCTCCTGAGAGTCCTTCGCGCACGACTGTTGATTGCTAACATCGTTGCGCCAGCGCTTGGTTGTGTAGTGTTATTGCTGCAAGCGTTTTAATACTGCTGATGCTATTTTTAAAAATTGTTTACCTCTTGCCACACTGCACGCTCACTCCCCGGTCCACCGCAGCAACTTGTGCTGTTTGTAGTGGAGGGAGGTAAAGCGTCCTTACTTCCTGGTTGCTCCACGCCGGGCGGCCATCTTTGGAGGGTGACGCTCTAGTCTCCACCTTCTCCCAATCTATTTGATCCTTCACCTTCCCGCGCAGCGGGGGCGCCTTAGTAGCGCCGAAGAGGCGCCAAAGAGTAGCCAGTCTGCGCCAGTCCGCGTCCAGACGCTTCCAGCTTTCGGACTGTGCTAACACCATGGTAGGATATCGCCTCACTTACAGTTCCTCTTCCCTCCATGCCCTACGACCCTTTACCAACACCCCATGTCTTCATTCGATCCTCCCCATCAATACAAGGTCCCACTGCAAATCGTGTGATTGGAGTATGTCTCCCCTACACATCGGAAAATTGCACTCCTTACATAAATGGAGAATGTTCCTCCTTAATTGTCGGTCTTTACGGAAACATCACACGGAACTGTCCGTGATGATAGAAGAGCTCAATTCTGAGGCCCTCTTCTTGACAGAAACATGGTTGCAGTTAAAAAGCAACCCTACCACAGTGTGGGCTACTACCCAAGGTTATACTCTCAAACGGCTGGACCGCCAGACTGGCAGAGGCGGTGGACTGGCCATCATTTACAGAGACAGCTACACATGCTGCATCACCTCATCCACCACACCTGCCTGCAAGAGCCTACACTTTACTTTAGAATTCTCTCCTACCACCACTTTCTCTGGTATCCTAGCCTATCGACCACCTGGCGCTCTTAACAATTTTGTCACTAACATGACAGAGATTGCCGCCAATGCTGTGCTCACCTCGTCAAATTTAACTTTGCTAGGTGATTTTAACCTACATCTGGACGACCCTCATGACACGTCAGCCAATAATTTCCGATCTAATCTTCAGGCTATTGATTTATGCCAAAAGGGCTTTCAAGCGACACATAGCAGGGGACACCTCCTGGACCATATCTACAGTAACATAGACAGTCTAACGGTCGAGACTCCTATTCCACTACCCTGGACCGATCATTTTTTAATACCTTTCACATGGTCCATAAGCTCCCCCTCCACTTCTCAAAATCTCAAAAAGCATTGGGGAAGGAAATGGGCCTCGCTTCCGCTCCCTGAATGGGAACTAGCTCTCACCAAAGACCCACCTAAGAGGGTGGCTAATCTTAATACTGCCACGACTAACTTTGATAACTGGATCTCCAGTACCCTTGATCAAGTTCTTCTGAGGAACCCCCTGAAATCAATAACAAGACCCAAAGTCGCTCCTTGGTACACACCCGCCCTCAGAACAATGAAGCAAGCCTGCCGCAAACTCGAGAGAGCTTGGAGGCAAGACCGCTCACAACCTAGGAAGACTGAATACAGAGCCGTAATAAAGCTCTACAAAAATGAAATAAAAGCTGCACAAATCCACTTTTATGACTCGAAAATTAATTTGGCCGCTAACGCTCCTAAGGAAATCTTCAAAATAGTCAAATCCTTAATCTCTCCCTCCTCTGAGCGTCCATCATCTGACGGCGCACAAACACGCTGTAACGACCTTGCCACTTTTTTTTCACAGAAAATTCAGGTTATTTATTCCTCATTCAGCACTGTCAAGGATGACACAAAACCCACCATTCCCATAACTTCCGACTCCCCTGTCCCATGTATGTTGGACAAATTTCCACTCCTCGACCCCACTACATTAGATAGGTTGATTCCAAAGATCACCTCTGAATCTCCCAATGATCAATCACCCCCTCAGACTCTCATTAAGGTCATTGACGTTATTCATCCGGTCATCTTGGATGTCCTTAATGCTTCCATCACTTCTAAATCCGTCCCATCTCCATGGAAGTGTGCGATGGTTAAAGCTCTGCTGAAAAAGCCCACATTGGACCAGAACAACTTGGCTAACTACCGCCCCATTTCTTTACTTCTATGGATGAGTAAACTGCTTGAGAGGCACGTCAACAACATCTTAGTGGACTATTTAGAGTCCAACAGTCTGATCCGTGTCTCTCAGACAGGGTTCCGTCCGCAGCACGGAACTGAAACCGCTCTCTTAGCGGTGACGGAAGAAGCCAGAGCTGTGCTGGACCGGGGAGGAAAAGCCGCCATCATTTTACTTGACCTCAGTGCCGCGTTTGACACGGTCAACCATGCCACATTATTACAACGATTGAGTGGCTTGGGCGTGTCGGGCGCGGCCCTGGAATGGCTGAGCTCCTTCCTGGATGAACTATTCTTCCAGGTGTTTGAGGGCAGGCAGTCTCCCCCAAGCATCCACTCAGGTGTGGGGTTCCCCAGGGCTCCTCCCTGAGCCCCACTCCTTTTAATGCCTATATGGAACCCCTAGACAGGATAGTCCATCCCTTTGGTGTGCGTATCGTTACCTACGCCGACGATACCCAACTGGTGGTCTCTTTGGACCACTCTGAGGATCGTCTACCACCCTAGGTCCCTGTCTAGAGGCTGTTGCCAGGTGGATGCAATCTTCCTGTCTTAAACTCAACGGGGAGAAGACAGACATTATGCTGTTGGGCAACCCCCCCGTCCGCCCTTGCATCAATCTGGCCTCCATGTCTTGGCCCGCCTCCCCCCCCCAAACCTCAGATAAAGAGCCTTGGAATCTGGCTTGACAAAGCGCTTGATTTCTCGGTCCATGCCACCAAGACTGCCTCCATATGTATCGGGCTGATGAAAATGCTGCGCAAAGTGCTCCCTTTGCTACCTTTCCAGGCGAGGAGGATCATGGTCCAGGCCCTGATACTCTCCCACTGGATTATGGAAATGCTCTATACATAGGAGCCCCGGCAGCAGTGACCAATAGGCTTTAAGTTATACAAAACTGTGCCGCCCGACTATTGTATAACATCCCCCGCTGGCAGTCAGCCAAGAAAGCTCTAAAGGAACTTCACTGGCTCCCAGTAGCGGCCAGAGTGCAGTTCAAGGCCATGTGCATTTTGCACAAATCTTTTCACCGCACTGGCCCTGCAATCCTACACTCCATAGCTACGCCCTACGCCCCGTCCAGAGCCCTCCGTTCTAGCTCTTTACAGCTAGCTACCACAACTAAAATCAACAAAGCTCGTTGGGGCGGTCGCTCCTTTTCCCACACAGCGGCAAAGCTTTGGAACTCCCTCCCGCTCTCCCTTCGAGAGAACAATAACCGCATGTCCTTCAGAAAGGCCCTGAAAACTCACTTGTTCGCAAAAACTTGTTCATCTACCTTGAGCTCGCCACAAGCATTCAGTCAAAAGCTCTGCGAGGCCTCCGGGTAGTTATGCGCTATACAAGTGTAATTTTTCATTTCATTTCATTTCATTTTGAGTAACTTACGAATGTTGTAACATTTGTCTGCAAAATTAGGTACATATTTAGCACAAAACTCAGCCATCGCTAGAAAGGATCTTACATCATCTTTACTGAGTGGAGTAGAAGCATTACCTTGTCCAACTTTTCATTAGTATTAAAATTGATTTTGCCCACATTGGAGTTTTGCGCATCATCTTTGAGAACAACAGCACATCTGCTAGACATCTCCGTGTTGCGGACCAAAGCATCACCGTTAATCCACAGCCTATCTTGTATAGATGGATTGGAAGCATGCATAACTACCTGATCTCTTATAAAAATCATCATGCAGTGTGCCAAACTTACAATCTAAGGCTAACTTATTTTTTTATTTTTTTTTATAGACCTTTATTCACACATGGATAAGTACACAGCTTGATGCCTACAACCCGGAGGCCGGCAGCGTAATCTTTAGAGTAGGTGACATTTGACACAGCCAGTTACCGACAACCTTACGGTCCGTAGGCGTTCGTGGGGTAGTGTGAGTTGATGCAGTGTACCAAAGGATTATATGCTTTTCAGCAAATATTCTTGTTAAACCCAGGCCTTTACTGTTTTTTCTTTCTTTCTAGTAAACAAACCAAAACAATACGTATGCAGGTCATAACAGGCACATGGAACACGCCGTAGGTCAAACTAGGGTATTGCAGTGCAGCACTAGCTTATGAAGTATGGCGGCCGTATTTGATAACATTATCTCTGTGTCTCAGGCGTGGGGTGTCGGGGTTGGGGTGGTTCACAGATACCTCCTCTGTAGTCGTTCCATTTATTCCAGATCTCCCCCCATTTGTTGAGGCATCCCCGGGCCACATACACACTCTTGCAACATGCACCAGTCCATGTCCCGTTTCCACTCGATGAGGCGCGGCTGTGTATCCGCCCCCCAGAGTCTAGCTATGTTGCGTTTAGCCACCATTTGGCCGAGAGTTGCCCAGATCCTGCCCCTTGCTAGTAGATCCGTCAGTTCCCAGATGTTGAGGAAACAGCGCTTTGCCTCTGGGCGTATCTCTACCTCCCACACCTCCTGCACACAGAGGGTCACCTTCACCCACAATACTTGCAATAGTGGGCACTCCCACAGCATGTGGAAGAAGGAGCCAACTGAGCCACAGCCTTTCCTACACATGTCACTCTCACTTCTGCCCATGCCCTGGAGCCTGGTGCACGATATATACACCCGGTGGAGGATTTTGAGTTGAACCAGTCGCAGCCGCGACGAAATGGCCACCTCCTTAGGGGAGGCTAGCGCGCTCCTCCACTCCTCCTCCTCTATTTCCAGGCCATCTGCCTCATACTTCCCCTTGAGACCCGAGAGCAAATCGGGAAGGTTATTTACCAACTTCTTGTACGTGAGCGAGATGGCATGTTCCTGTATATATAATCTTCAGGCTATTGATTTATGCCAAAAGGGCTTTCAAGCGACACATAGCAGGGGACACCTCCTGGACCATATCTACAGTAACATAGACAGTCTAACGGTCGAGACTCCTATTCCACTACCCTGGACCGATCATTTTTTAATACCTTTCACATGGTCCATAAGCTCCCCCTCCACTTCTCAAAATCTCAAAAAGCATTGGGGAAGGAAATGGGCCTCGCTTCCGCTCCCTGAATGGGAACTAGCTCTCACCAAAGACCCACCTAAGAGGGTGGCTAATCTTAATACTGCCACGACTAACTTTGATAACTGGATCTCCAGTACCCTTGATCAAGTTCTTCTGAGGAACCCCCTGAAATCAATAACAAGACCCAAAGTCGCTCCTTGGTACACACCCGCCCTCAGAACAATGAAGCAAGCCTGCCGCAAACTCGAGAGAGCTTGGAGGCAAGACCGCTCACAACCTAGGAAGACTGAATACAGAGCCGTAATAAAGCTCTACAAAAATGAAATAAAAGCTGCACAAATCCACTTTTATGACTCGAAAATTAATTTGGCCGCTAACGCTCCTAAGGAAATCTTCAAAATAGTCAAATCCTTAATCTCTCCCTCCTCTGAGCGTCCGTCATCTGACGGCGCACAAACACGCTGTAACGACCTTGCCACTTTTTTTTCACAGAAAATTCAGGTTATTTATTCCTCATTCAGCACTGTCAAGGATGACACAAAACCCACCATTCCCATAACTTCCGACTCCCCTGTCCCATGTATGTTGGACAAATTTCCACTCCTCGACCCCACTACATTAGATAGGTTGATTCCAAAGATCACCTCTGAATCTCCCAATGATCAATCACCCCCTCAGACTCTCATTAAGGTCATTGACGTTATTCATCCGGTCATCTTGGATGTCCTTAATGCTTCCATCACTTCTAAATCCGTCCCATCTCCATGGAAGTGTGCGATGGTTAAAGCTCTGCTGAAAAAGCCCACATTGGACCAGAACAACTTGGCTAACTACCGCCCCATTTCTTTACTTCTATGGATGAGTAAACTGCTTGAGAGGCACGTCAACAACATCTTAGTGGACTATTTAGAGTCCAACAGTCTGATCCGTGCCTCTCAGACAGGGTTCCGTCCGCAGCACGGAACTGAAACCGCTCTCTTAGCGGTGACGGAAGAAGCCAGAGCTGTGCTGGACCGGGGAGGAAAAGCCGCCATCATTTTACTTGACCTCAGTGCCGCGTTTGACACGGTCAACCATGCCACATTATTACAACGATTGAGTGGCTTGGGCGTGTCGGGCGCGGCCCTGGAATGGCTGAGCTCCTTCCTGGATGAACGATTCTTCCAGGTGTTTGAGGGCAGGCAGTCTCCCCCAAGCATCCACTCAGGTGTGGGGTTCCCCAGGGCTCCTCCCTGAGCCCCACTCCTTTTAATGCCTATATGGAACCCCTAGACAGGATAGTCCATCCCTTTGGTGTGCGTATCGTTACCTACGCCGACGATACCCAACTGGTGGTCTCTTTGGACCACTCTGAGGATCGTCTACCACCCTAGGTCCCTGTCTAGAGGCTGTTGCCAGGTGGATGCAATCTTCCTGTCTTAAACTCAACGGGGAGAAGACAGACATTATGCTGTTGGGCAACCCCCCCGTCCGCCCTTGCATCAATCTGGCCTCCATGTCTTGGCCCGCCTCCCCCCCCCAAACCTCAGATAAAGAGCCTTGGAATCTGGCTTGACAAAGCGCTTGATTTCTCGGTCCATGCCACCAAGACTGCCTCCATATGTATCGGGCTGATGAAAATGCTGCGCAAAGTGCTCCCTTTGCTACCTTTCCAGGCGAGGAGGATCATGGTCCAGGCCCTGATACTCTCCCACTGGATTATGGAAATGCTCTATACATAGGAGCCCCGGCAGCAGTGACCAATAGGCTTTAAGTTATACAAAACTGTGCCGCCTGACTATTGTATAACATCCCCTGCTGGCAGTCAGCCAAGAAAGCTCTAAAGGAACTTCACTGGCTCCCAGTAGCGGCCAGAGTGCAGTTCAAGGCCATGTGCATTTTGCACAAATCTTTTCACAGCACTGGCCCTGCAATCCTACACTCCATAGCTACGCCCTACGCCCCGTCCAGAGCCCTCCGTTCTAGCTCTTTACAGCTAGCTACCACAACTAAAATCAACAAAGCTCGTTGGGGCGGTCGCTCCTTTTCCCACACAGCGGCAAAGCTTTGGAACTCCCTCCCGCTCTCCCTTCGAGAGAACAATAACCGCATGTCCTTCAGAAAGGCCCTGAAAACTCACTTGTTCGCAAAAACTTGTTCATCTACCTTGAGCTCGCCACAAGCATTCAGTCAAAAGCTCTGCGAGGCCTCCGGGTAGTTATGCGCTATACAAGTGTAATTTTTCATTTCATTTCATTTCATTTTGAGTAACTTACGAATGTTGTAACATTTGTCTGCAAAATTAGGTACATATTTAGCACAAAACTCAGCCATCGCTAGAAAGGATCTTACATCATCTTTACTGAGTGGAGTAGAAGCATTACCTTGTCCAACTTTTCATTAGTATTAAAATTGATTTTGCCCACATTGGAGTTTTGCGCATCATCTTTGAGAACAACAGCACATCTGCTAGACATCTCCGTGTTGCGGACCAAAGCATCACCGTTAATCCACAGCCTATCTTGTATAGATGGATTGGAAGCATGCATAACTACCTGATCTCTTATAAAAATCATCATGCAGTGTGCCAAACTTACAATCTAAGGCTAACTTATTTTTTTATTTTTTTTTATAGACCTTTATTCACACATGGATAAGTACACAGCTTGATGCCTACAACCCGGAGGCCGGCAGCGTAATCTTTAGAGTAGGTGACATTTGACACAGCCAGTTACCGACAACCTTACGGTCCGTAGGCGTTCGTGGGGTAGTGTGAGTTGATGCAGTGTACCAAAGGATTATATGCTTTTCAGCAAATATTCTTGTTAAACCCAGGCCTTTACTGTTTTTTCTTTCTTTCTAGTAAACAAACCAAAACAATACGTATGCAGGTCATAACAGGCACATGGAACACGCCGTAGGTCAAACTAGGGTATTGCAGTGCAGCACTAGCTTATGAAGTATGGCGGCCGTATTTGATAACATTATCTCTGTGTCTCAGGCGTGGGGTTTCGGGGTTGGGGTGGTTCACAGATACCTCCTCTGTAGTCGTTCCATTTATTCCAGATCTCCCCCCATTTGTTGAGGCATCCCCGGGCCACATACACACTCTTGCAACATGCACCAGTCCATGTCCCGTTTCCACTCGATGAGGCGCGGCTGTGTATCCGCCCCCCAGAGTCTAGCTATGTTGCGTTTAGCCACCATTTGGCCGAGAGTTGCCCAGATCCTGCCCCTTGCTAGTAGATCCGTCAGTTCCCAGATGTTAAGGAAACAGCGCTTTGCCTCTGGGCGTATCTCTACCTCCCACACCTCCTGCACACAGAGGGTCACCTTCACCCACAATACTTGCAATAGTGGGCACTCCCACAGCATGTGGAAGAAGGAGCCAACTGAGCCACAGCCTTTCCTACACATGTCACTCTCACTTCTGCCCATGCCCTGGAGCCTGGTGCACGATATATACACCCGGTGGAGGATTTTGAGTTGAACCAGTCGCAGCCGCGACGAAATGGCCACCTCCTTAGGGGAGGCTAGCGCGCTCCTCCACTCCTCCTCCTCTATTTCCAGGCCATCTGCCTCATACTTCCCCTTGAGACCCGAGAGCAAATCGGGAAGGTTATTTACCAACTTCTTGTACGTGAGCGAGATGGCATGTTCCTGTATATATAATCTTCAGGCTATTGATTTATGCCAAAAGGGCTTTCAAGCGACACATAGCAGGGGACACCTCCTGGACCATATCTACAGTAACATAGACAGTCTAACGGTCGAGACTCCTATTCCACTACCCTGGACCGATCATTTTTTAATACCTTTCACATGGTCCATAAGCTCCCCCTCCACTTCTCAAAATCTCAAAAAGCATTGGGGAAGGAAATGGGCCTCGCTTCCGCTCCCTGAATGGGAACTGGCTCTCACCAAAGACCCACCTAAGAGGGTGGCTAATCTTAATACTGCCACGACTAACTTTGATAACTGGATCTCCAGTACCCTTGATCAAGTTCTTCTGAGGAACCCCCTGAAATCAATAACAAGACCCAAAGTCGCTCCTTGGTACACACCCGCCCTCAGAACAATGAAGCAAGCCTGCCGCAAACTCGAGAGAGCTTGGAGGCAAGACCGCTCACAACCTAGGAAGACTGAATACAGAGCCGTAATAAAGCTCTACAAAAATGAAATAAAAGCTGCACAAATCCACTTTTATGACTCGAAAATTAATTTGGCCGCTAACGCTCCTAAGGAAATCTTCAAAATAGTCAAATCCTTAATCTCTCCCTCCTCTGAGCGTCCGTCATCTGACGGCGCACAAACACGCTGTAACGACCTTGCCACTTTTTTTTCACAGAAAATTCAGGTTATTTATTCCTCATTCAGCACTGTCAAGGATGACACAAAACCCACCATTCCCATAACTTCCGACTCCCCTGTCCCATGTATGTTGGACAAATTTCCACTCCTCGACCCCACTACATTAGATAGGTTGATTCCAAAGATCACCTCTGAATCTCCCAATGATCAATCACCCCCTCAGACTCTCATTAAGGTCATTGACGTTATTCATCCGGTCATCTTGGATGTCCTTAATGCTTCCATCACTTCTAAATCCGTCCCATCTCCATGGAAGTGTGCGATGGTTAAAGCTCTGCTGAAAAAGCCCACATTGGACCAGAACAACTTGGCTAACTACCGCCCCATTTCTTTACTTCTATGGATGAGTAAACTGCTTGAGAGGCACGTCAACAACATCTTAGTGGACTATTTAGAGTCCAACAGTCTGATCCGTGCCTCTCAGACAGGGTTCCGTCCGCAGCACGGAACTGAAACCGCTCTCTTAGCGGTGACGGAAGAAGCCAGAGCTGTGCTGGACCGGGGAGGAAAAGCTGCCATCATTTTACTTGACCTCAGTGCCGCGTTTGACACGGTCAACCATGCCACATTATTACAACGATTGAGTGGCTTGGGCGTGTCGGGCGCGGCCCTGGAATGGCTGAGCTCCTTCCTGGATGAACGATTCTTCCAGGTGTTTGAGGGCAGGCAGTCTCCCCCAAGCATCCACTCAGGTGTGGGGTTCCCCAGGGCTCCTCCCTGAGCCCCACTCCTTTTAATGCCTATATGGAACCCCTAGACAGGATAGTCCATCCCTTTGGTGTGCGTATCGTTACCTACGCCGACGATACCCAACTGGTGGTCTCTTTGGACCACTCTGAGGATCGTCTACCACCCTAGGTCCCTGTCTAGAGGCTGTTGCCAGGTGGATGCAATCTTCCTGTCTTAAACTCAACGGGGAGAAGACAGACATTATGCTGTTGGGCAACCCCCCCGTCCGCCCTTGCATCCATCTGGCCTCCATGTCTTGGCCCGCCTCCCCCCCCCCAAACCTCAGATAAAGAGCCTTGGAATCTGGCTTGACAAAGCGCTTGATTTCTCGGTCCATGCCACCAAGACTGCCTCCATATGTATCGGGCTGATGAAAATGCTGCGCAAAGTGCTCCCTTTGCTACCTTTCCAGGCGAGGAGGATCATGGTCCAGGCCCTGATACTCTCCCACTGGATTATGGAAATGCTCTATACATAGGAGCCCCGGCAGCAGTGACCCATAGGCTTTAAGTTATACAAAACTGTGCCGCCCGACTATTGTATAACATCCCCCGCTGGCAGTCAGCCAAGAAAGCTCTAAAGGAACTTCACTGGCTCCCAGTAGCGGCCAGAGTGCAGTTCAAGGCCATGTGCATTTTGCACAAATCTTTTCACCGCACTGGCCCTGCAATCCTACACTCCATAGCTACGCCCTACGCCCCGTCCAGAGCCCTCCGTTCTAGCTCTTTACAGCTAGCTACCACAACTAAAATCAACAAAGCTCGTTGGGGCGGTCGCTCCTTTTCCCACACAGCGGCAAAGCTTTGGAACTCCCTCCCGCTCTCCCTTCGAGAGAACAATAACCGCATGTCCTTCAGAAAGGCCCTGAAAACTCACTTGTTCGCAAAAACTTGTTCATCTACCTTGAGCTCGCCACAAGCATTCAGTCAAAAGCTCTGCGAGGCCTCCGGGTAGTTATGCGCTATACAAGTGTAATTTTTCATTTCATTTCATTTCATTTTGAGTAACTTACGAATGTTGTAACATTTGTCTGCAAAATTAGGTACATATTTAGCACAAAACTCAGCCATCGCTAGAAAGGATCTTACATCATCTTTACTGAGTGGAGTAGAAGCATTACCTTGTCCAACTTTTCATTAGTATTAAAATTGATTTTGCCCACATTGGAGTTTTGCGCATCATCTTTGAGAACAACAGCACATCTGCTAGACATCTCCGTGTTGCGGACCAAAGCATCACCGTTAATCCACAGCCTATCTTGTATAGATGGATTGGAAGCATGCATAACTACCTGATCTCTTATAAAAATCATCATGCAGTGTGCCAAACTTACAATCTAAGGCTAACTTATTTTTTTATTTTTTTTTATAGACCTTTATTCACACATGGATAAGTACACAGCTTGATGCCTACAACCCGGAGGCCGGCAGCGTAATCTTTAGAGTAGGTGACATTTGACACAGCCAGTTACCGACAACCTTCCGGTCCGTAGGCGTTCGTGGGGTAGTGTGAGTTGATGCAGTGTACCAAAGGATTATATGCTTTTCAGCAAATATTCTTGTTAAACCCAGGCCTTTACTGTTTTTTCTTTCTTTCTAGTAAACAAACCAAAACAATACGTATGCAGGTCATAACAGGCACATGGAACACGCCGTAGGTCAAACTAGGGTATTGCAGTGCAGCACTAGCTTATGAAGTATGGCGGCCGTATTTGATAACATTATCTCTGTGTCTCAGGCGTGGGGTGTCGGGGTTGGGGTGGTTCACAGATACCTCCTCTGTAGTCGTTCCATTTATTCCAGATCTCCCCCCATTTGTTGAGGCATCCCCGGGCCACATACACACTCTTGCAACATGCAACAGTCCATGTCCCGTTTCCACTCGATGAGGCGCGGCTGTGTATCCGCCCCCCAGAGTCTAGCTATGTTGCGTTTAGCCACCATTTGGCCGAGAGTTGCCCAGATCCTGCCCCTTGCTAGTAGATCCGTCAGTTCCCAGATGTTGAGGAAACAGCGCTTTGCCTCTGGGCGTATCTCTACCTCCCACACCTCCTGCACACAGAGGGTCACCTTCACCCACAATACTTGCAATAGTGGGCACTCCCACAGCATGTGGAAGAAGGAGCCAACTGAGCCACAGCCTTTCCTACACATGTCACTCTCACTTCTGCCCATGCCCTGGAGCCTGGTGCACGATATATACACCCGGTGGAGGATTTTGAGTTGAACCAGTCGCAGCCGCGACGAAATGGCCACCTCCTTAGGGGAGGCTAGCCCGCTCCTCCACTCCTCCTCCTCTATTTCCAGGCCATCTGCCTCATACTTCCCCTTGAGACCCGAGAGCAAATCGGGAAGGTTATTTACCAACTTCTTGTACGTGAGCGAGATGGCATGTTCCTGTATATGCCCATCCAACAATCTGTCCTCGAGGGGGGAGGCCTGGGGGGGTACTGTACCCTGCGGGGTGTTTTGTTGCAGGGCGTGGCGTATTTGAAGATATCTGAAGTATTCCGTGTTTACAAGCTCGTATGTAGACTGTAGATAGGAAAAGGATTTGATCCCGCCAGAGTCTCATAGGTCCCCTACTCGGGAAATACCGATCAGATCCCAGTTTCTAAACCCTTTAGAGCGACCTAGGAGGCCGAGTCGCTCCGAGGCCCAAAGCGGGGTGGCCAAAGTAAGCGTGTTGTGCCATCCCATGGTCCGTTGGACCCTGTGCCACAGTTGCACCGAGTGGAGTGTGGGCCCGTCAGCTCGTGTCTGCCCGGCCGTGAGTAAAGCGCCTCTTCATAGTTCCCCCCCGGTAGTAACCACCTGTCCATTCCATACCCGGGGTCATCCCCGTCACTGTAGGTACCTTGGTTGATCGCCGAGAGGTGCGCTGCCCAGTAGTACCTGCGTATGTCAGGTAAGGCTATACCCCCCTCGTACCAGCCCAGTGTCAATTTCTGCAGCGCTATCCTAGGTGCCCCAGACCACAGGAGGGTTCGCTGAGCCGCCTCCACCGCAGTGAAGTAGGTGGGTGGGACAAGGTCCGGGTAGTTCTGTAGGGCGTAGAGAAAGCGCGGCAGTGCCATCATTTTAAATAACGCCGCACGGCCCAGTAGCGAAACGGGGAACTTCTGCCAAGCAGCGGAGTCGCGCTGGAGCCTCCGAAGGGGTGGGAGCAGGTTGCGTTCATACATCGCCTACTTGTCTTTGGACATAAAGATGCCCAGGTACGTGAAAACTTCAGGTGCCACCTGTATAGGACAGTTTCATGGAAGGATGGGGGCATTACCATGGAGAACATACAGGTGAGACTTGCTCCAGTTGATGCTGTACCCGGAGTTCCTGCCAAAGCTGGTGAAAATGTCTAGGGCCACAGTCAGTGATTTCCTAGGGCGGGAAAGATAAAGGAGGATGTCATCTGCGTAGAGGGAAATTCTGTCCTCCCAGCCGTCTGCCCACTGGAGTCCTTTCAGGGAAACATCCTGTCTAATCCAGGTGGCCAGTGGTTCCAAAGAGAGGGCAAATAAGAGAGGCGAAAGTGGACATCCCTGGCACGTCCCCCTCCCTAGTGCGAACGTCTCCGACACTTTGTTGTTCATGACCACCTGTGCCAGCGGTTCCGAGTAAAGTAGTCGGACCCAGGCAATAAAACTGGGCCCAAACCCAAATTTACGGAGGACCGCCATCATATACGGCCACTCGAGGGTATCGAAGGCCATGGTGGCGTCTAGCGATACCACCATTGCGTCTTCAGTCAAGGTGTTGCACCTCCCCAGGACCCAGTTGAGCCTGCGGAGGTTGAGTGCTGTATTTCAGCGGGACATAAAGCCCGACTGGTCCGGATGGACCAGGGTGTGGAGGACCGGTTGGAGTCTATTCGCCAGGACTTTTGCCAGGATTTTGGGTTCCGCGTTTAGCAGGGATATGGGCCTATATGAGGTACAGAAGGTTCTAGGTTTACCTTCATTGGGGATTGTCACTATTGTCGCAAGCCTTTGGTCCTAAGGCTAACTTCTTAAGTT